>NC_092340.1:255670000-255822500 GCF_046630445.1 Rutidosis leptorrhynchoides
TTCATATATATTACATATGATAATAGTTATGTATAGTATTCATATATATTCCTGTATAGATTCTTTTTAATAATAACCTTATTACATTATATATTATTTTACATATTTAATTTTACTGATTAATTTATATTTATTATCTCACATTTTCATATATACACATATATTTATATTTATAATTAGATTCATTTTAAATTTACACTTAATTATTTTGTATCCTATTTTATATGTTTAAATTTAATGTTTAAATTATATTTTGTAATTTCAATTTATTATATACACTTACATTTATACATAGTTATTTACAAGCAATTGTTCGTGAATCGTCGGGAATGGTCAAAGGTCAAATGATTTCATAAATATAGTTCACAGCTATTGAGATTCAATTAAATAAACTTTGCTTATCGTGTTGAAAACATATAAAGATTAAGTTTAAATTTAATCGGAAATTTTCGGGTCGTCACAATGTCATCATGTGCCATGTCACACGACTCTTACATTCTACTTAATCTCCAAACATATCAAGAATATATCTTCCTAATAGTTCTATCTTTTCTCTTGAATTCTGGTAATTTAACCAATCAAGATTGTGCTATTACAATTTCTATCTTAGAACATTAGTCATGTTCATTCCAAACTTCATAATCTACGAATTCTGGACCGTTACTTGCGAAGAGAAAGCAAAAGAATGAAACTTCGAAATAGAAATAGGAGTATAAATCGCAGCAAATAAAAGAGAGCATTAACCGTGGATGACAATGATTATAGAATACAGAAGCAGGGGCTTCGAAATATAAGGGAAGATGTAAAACTAAATAACAACACAGAAATTATAAACCGTGGATATTAATACAAATAGCAATATAAAGACACGATAGAATTAAGAATAGTATCACCCCAAGGTAATAGTAGAAGTAAACAGATTTTTCTGATGGAAGATTGAAAAGAAGGATGACAGAAATGATAATTAGGAAAATATCAAGGATTAGAACTGGATTAAGCATTTTCACAATCTTTTGAATGTATGAACTAAGAAAGAAAGTATAGGAATGGTGAGAATAATGGAATGAAAGAGTTTAATTTATAAAGGAAAAATTAGACAGAGCAATCGAGACAGATCATTGTATTTAACTAAAGAGGATTCAAATTTCCTTAATTACCGAAGGATCAAATCTTAGTTAGATTTCGAAGATTTTCTTCTAAATCCCTAGAATTTCGGAAATCAGCCTTGACTACGTCAGAGGTTAAGACAAATCTTTATTATCTCATTCCAGTATTTTGTAATAGCTTCACTCATACTCTTCGAGTAATCGAATTATCTTATTCATATTACTCAACAGTAATAAAACTCTATTTATCAGCTCATATTCGTCAGAAAACATTATTATTGTTAGCCATGATGATCTCGATCAAATTTTGGGACGAAATTTCTTTAACGGGTAGGTACTGTGACGACCCAGAAATTTTTGACCAAATTTAAACTTTAATCTTATATGATTTCGACACGATAAGCAAAGTCTATTAAACCGAGTCTCAAAATCTTTGAACTGTTTACATGGATACACTTAAACCTATGACCATCCTCGACGATTCACGAACCATTGTGTGTAAATAAAATGTAAATATATATATACATATATATATAAATAAAAGTGTATATATATAATATTTTGAATTGATAAAATATAATTTAAATCATTTGAGTTAAAAATGCAAAATAATAAAACAGAATCAATAGGTAATTATTAAAAGTGAATCTATATATAAATATATATGACTTCTAATATATTGTATATATATTTTAGAAATAATAAATAATCAATAAAAATTATTATATGATATACTAGATGAATAATAAATATTAAATAAGTAATAATACAAATATGTAATACAAGTATCACTATAGTGGTTATAATAATATTGTTATTACTTTCAATATTAATGTCAATACTAGTATCATTGATATTATTTTAAATATATAAAATCTATAAATGTGAGTTTGATATATATAAATTGTTATAGTATTGCTATTACTAATATTATTATTATTATCATTAATAATATTAGTATTATCATAATTAGTATTATTATTACTATCATTTTCATATTAAAACTATTATTATTATTAATATTAGTATTATTATTAGTATCATTGATAAAATTATTATTTTTAAATATTATTATTACTTCTATTATTATTATTATTATTATTATTATTATTATTATTATTATTATTATTACTATTATTATTATTATTATTATTATTATTATTATTATTATTATTATTATTATTATAAACTCTATTATTATTAATAATCACTTTATTTAAAAATTATGACTACCATTATTTTATCAGTATTCTTATCATTAGTATTCTTAATATTTGTTATTACTAAAAATCGTTATTTGGATTATAGTTATCATTATAATACAAATTATTATTTTCATATTATTATCATTACTTTATAATAATAATTATTATTTGATATTCTTATTATTAATATAATTATTATTATTAATATTATTGTTATTTATATATTTATCATAAATATAAAATCAGAAAAAGGATCCAATCAGTATTACGTTCCCATCATGTTGTATATAAATTTTGTCCATGTCCCTTAACTGGTTACAACACGAACCAAACCAAGGAAGAAGAACAAATTCAGTTTCACGTCCCTATCTAAAATTTGTATTTTCTGTTTTGTTTATTCACTGAACGAATATCCTGTCAGCATTATTCTATATATAATCGATAAAATTCACGTTGTAATTCAGTCATCTCACTTCCTCTTCACTATCAATATCAATTACCAACAATAATTAACTTCAATTGGTTAAATCAAAACAGAAATTTTATAGAAACATAGCCGGTACCTCTGTTCGTGGTATCTTTTTACCAACAGCTCAAATTCGAATGAAACCTCAAATTGTAAAAATAGAGTTTTGTTAGGAATCATATAAGAAATATTTCTGCAAAGTTTGAAATTTCAATTTCTAATATCAAGTAAGAATTTTGAGGTCAAACTTATTTTTGTAAAAAGTCAACAATTGTTCTTCGATCGAATTCAAGTTATTTGTTATATTTCAAGTTAATTTGAGGATTTTAGAAGTTTCTATAAAGGATTTAAGATGTCTTTCATGTTAAAGTTATAATCTGAAACGATCAAAATCTAAAAATCATTGTGTGAGTTTTTGTGTCCCATTGCGTATATGTATCTGTCTGTTTGTATACATATTTTTTCCCTCCTCTGATTCATTCAACTCACACACAATCAAATTGTTTGGGTTTCTATTTTAACACTTAAAATCAACAATTAGTTCATGGTTAGGATTTATGTTGGCCGATTATAAATTTGAAGAAGGAGAAAGGAGGAACAGGAATAAAAATGATATAATTGTAATTGGAGTGGGTTATATAACGGATAAACTGATATGGTTCAATGGTTATGGGGTGTTGAGGGTATCTAGGAGGTCTCGGGTTCGAGCCCGGTCCATGGCAGTTATTTTTAGAAAAAGCTTTTCTAAGGGTATACATTCTTACTTTTAATTCTACTACTACTATTATTATTATTATTATTATTATTATTATTATTATTATTATTATTATTATTATTATTATTATTATTATTATTATTATTATTATTATTATTATTATTATTATTATGATTATTATTATTATGATTATTATTATTATTATTATTATTATTATTATTATTATTATTATTATTATTATTATTATTATTATTATTATTATTATTATTCTGATTATTATTATTATTGTTATTACCATGATTATTATTATTGTTGTTATTATTATTGTTATTATAAGAAGTATAATAATTATTATTATTATCATAGTTATAAGTACTATAACAATTATTATTATTATTATAAGTATTATTAATGTAATTATTATTAATTTATCATTTTAGTATTATTATCATTACTACGATTATTATTATTATTATTATTATTATTATTATTATTATTATTATTATTATTATTATTATTATCATGAATATAATAAAAATTTATTATTATTTTCATAAACATTAGTATTAGTATCATTATATAAACATTAGAGTTATTATTATTATTATTATTATTATTATTATTATTATTATTATTAACATATGTAAATGGTATCATTACTATTAATATGATTATAATTATTAGTATTGTTATTATTAAAAATTTCTATTATTATTATTATTATTATTATTATTATTATTATTATTATTATTATTTTACTAAAATTATTAATTTGATATCACTAAAACTATCATTATTATTGATTACTATGTAGTTACAAAAATCATTATTATAATTATCATTAACAATAAAATTAATATTACTTTATTATTATTATAACTATTATTATTAATATAAAAATGATATATTTAATACATATAACATAACAAAAATTAATATTTATATATACAAAATTAATAAATGAAACATATATATACTATTAAAATAAAAAGGATATAACTAATAAATTTATATATACACGTGGTCGATTACAATTATATGTATTAATGAATATACAAATGATATAGGTTCGTGAATCCAAGGCCAACCATGCATTGTTCAGTATCGTCATATGAATATTTTTACTACAAAATATTTTATAGTGAGTTTCATTTGCTCCCTTTTTAAATGCTTTTGCAATATATATTTTGGGACTGAGAATACATGCGCTGTTTTATAAATGTTTGACAAAATAGACACAAGTAATCGAAACTACATTATATGGTTGGATTATCGAAATTGAATATCGCCCCTTCAAGTCTGGTAACCTAAGAATTAGGGAAATGGCCCCTAATTGACGTGAATCCTAAAGATAGATCTATGGGCCTAACAAACCCCATTCTGGAATTTGGAATGCTTTAGTACTTCGATTTAAAAAGGTGATTGCGATTGCCATTATATAGCATACTTGTGAGTATGCGGGGGATATTCTATATGCATCCTTGTTAGTTCGGTTACCAGGTGTCCATCATATGAATGATTTTTATACACTTGCGAGTGTAATGATATTTTTGAAAAATGAAAATCTTGTGGTCTATTAAAATTATGGAAATGATTGATTACGATAAACTAATGAACTCACCAACCTTTTGGTTGACACTTTAAAGCATGTTTATTCTCAGGTATTAAGGAAATCTTCCGCTGTGCATTTACTCATTTTAAAGATGTTACTTGGAATCATTCATGGCATATTTCAAAAGATGTTGCATTCAAGTCGTTGAGTTCAATAGAGATTATTATTAAGTAACTGACAGATTAGGTCATTTATAAGTTGGATATTATGAAATGGTATACATGCATGTCAACTTCCGATGTAATGAAAGGCTGTCTTTTAAAAAATGAATGCAATGTTTGTAAAATGTATCATATAGAGGTCAAATACCTCGCGATGTAATCATATATTATTGTATTCGTCCTTATGGATTAGGACGAGTCGCTTCACCCTTAAATTACGGAAGACACGTTTCGCGATTTATTGATTTTATCAATCCTGTGAACTTGACATTTAATTTTATTAAAAAAAAATGTATTCATTTTCAATTAGTGTTTGTATGATATCATTTGAAGGTAACCGTTTAATATTATTATTTCATTATGTTATTTATGAATTTTGATTATGATTACAAATTATTATAGTATATATATATACACATTTATTTACACACAATTGTTCGTGAATCGTTGAAAACAGTCGAAGGTCAAATGGATATATGAAACAGTTCAAAATTTTTGAGACTCAACCTAACAGACTTTTCTTATCGTGTCAAAAATATTAAATCATATCGAGATATTGATTTAAAATTAGTCAAAATTTTCCGGGTCGTCACAGTACCTGCCCGTTAAAGAAATTTCGTCCCGAAATTTGAACATGATCGTCATGGCTAACAATAAAAATGTTTTCATGACGAATATGAGCTGATAAATAGGGTTTTATCATCATTGAGTAATATGAATGAAACGATTCGATTACTCGAAGCGTACGAGTGAAGCTATCACAAAAGACGGAAATGAATGAAATAAAGATTCGTCTTAACTTTTGACGTAGTCACGATTGAATTCTGGAATTCAAAGAATTTAAAGAAATCTTCTAATCAGAAAGAAAATGTAATCGCACAATTTATTAATAAACTGTCTGAATTAAGGAAGAACAGAAATATCAAGGAAATATTTTCGTGATATGCTTAGAGATTAAGTAGAATGAAAGAGTTATATAATATGGCACATGATGAGGGTATGATCTGTGAACCATCATCACGTTTCATTAAGAATTCAGCATGACTTACTGTAATATAATCATGTTGGTCGGGCGTCATTATATTATATTAACTCATGCTTCAATTCCCAACACTTCTCTAGAATTCATTCATAATTTATACTTAGGATTTTACAGAAGTTTCTAATATAATGTAATACAGATAGCACGAAGAGGTATATAATTTCGGATGAGAATATTTATGAAGATATCCTCAGAAATATCGAAGATATTTATGATGATATTTTCAGAATTTCTAAGATCGAAGGTTGATGAAGAAAGATTTTCCACAAGATTTAACAAGAGTACGGAGCAAGATATTCTCTAAAGATTTCATCAGATACAGAATTATCTGGATTCTTTGAATATAGGGTTTGGTCCTTGTATTTGTCCGCAGTCTCCTTCATAGTTTTTGCATAATCCCCTTTTCAGTACCAAATTTTCTATTGTGCGTTTCCAACATTCCATCCTTTATTATCAAAATTTTGTCCATTAAGACCATCTACAGTTTTACTGCTTCATCAGCATTCAAAGTTATCATAATTGAATCGTTGGTTATCAATCCGAGGTGTTTCAAGAATTTCGAAGAGTTTAAGCGTAGATTGTAATCGTCAAGATATAAAGGATGGTTTAAGATAGAATCAAGTGGCAACTTGAGGAATTATTTAACTGTAGTATATGTAACTTATTAACGATATTTTAAGACAAAATGTTGTAATTAATATTTCCTACTCTTTTAATACTTTTTAATTGTCTAATGTTAGTAGTCCAATAGTCCAATATATAATCTTAGAATTTTAAATATTTAGTATTAGAAGATGATGAAGAAATTTTACGTAATTAATTAATTGGTTACTAATCACTTTTTATTTTGTCCATTATTTTCTTCATTATGCCACTTGTCAAATCTTGACTTGAATTATGATTGGTCACAATTCGAATATGAAATTGAATTGGAATGAAAATGGTTATTCTTTGGTGAACGAATACGTATATCTGTGGTTGTATGTAGGATAGTAAATGACTGTTGAATCGAATTTGAAGAATGTACAGTGTAACATGTTAATGTGAAATCTAAATATTCCTCGGGTATTACCTACCCGTTAAAATATTTTCACCATTAACAGTTTATACAAAAGAATTTTTAATTACAATTTTTATGAAAATATACTTGCATATATATTTCCTTCAGATGTAATCATGGATTTAATGAGTCAATATGATATTAATCTCATTTGATTTACCTTTAGAACTAGAATACATAATCTCTAAAACTTTAGAAATTACATAATCGCCATGTTGAACGAAGATATTCGATGTAGAACGATATGTAGAACGAAGATAAAGTAGATAAAATGATACATAGAATGATGATTATGCTCGAGGTACAGAATGAGATGTTGAGGCATGTGATGTTGAAACTTGGGTTATTGGTGGTACTGGTGTTGATGTCGGTGGTACTGTTGGTACCGGTGTTGTTGCTGAAGCTGGTAAGTTTTGCACCATATTTTCTAAAGCCACTACTCGAGCGCGAAGCTCGTTGACTTCTTCCATTACTCCAGGATGATTGTCGGTCAGGACGAGTGGATGAATAAGGTTTTGAATTTTTGATAGAATATAATCATGATGAGCTACCCTGGAAATGAGGTTAAAAATGGTGTTTCGGATTGGTTCGCCGGTAAGTGCTTCAGGTTCTTTGCCAAGTGTGCAGGTTGGTGGGTGGAAAAGATCGCCTTCTTCGTGTCTCCATTGATTTAGTCGACTACGAACCCATCCCCAATTCAACCAGAATTGATGATGGCTAATTGGTTGATCCATTCCGATTACACTGCTTTCGAAGCTCGAGTGGAAATCCATATCAGAATAGCTGTCGGAATCCGAGGAATTTGAACTAGTTGTGAGTTCCATCATGTACGGTCAGATAAAGGATTTTTCGATATGAAATGATTTTCGGATATCGGATGATATTCTAATTACATAGAATACCTATATATAGTACAAAGGATCCAGTAGATTACGGAGAAAATTAAGGGAACGTGTCAGACAAGGTCTAATGTGATGGAATATGAATTCGTCTGTACACCATCTATGCAATAATTGCAATAAGATGTGTCGAGACTGAAAATGATAAGTAGAAAATTTTCGACACGAAATGATAAGCAAAACTTTTGACATGCAGACACGGTCGAAGTCCAGACTCACTAATGCATCTAAATAATTATCAGTTAGACACACTAATGCAAGACCTGGTTCGCTAAGACCACTGCTCTGATACCACCTATAAAGACCCGTCCTAATCCACCTGGACGAAGTCTTCAACAGATGGTCCCATTGTGAGGTTCTGACCTCTATATGCCATGAATGACTCCAAGTAATATCTATGAAATGAGCAAATGCACAGCGGAAGGTTCCTTTCATACCAAAGAATAAACATGCTTAAAATTGTCAAACAAAATGTTGGTGAGTTCATAGGTTTATCATAAACATTAAAATTCATCATTTTGATAGACCACAAGGTTTAAATACAGTACACCTATCTCGTGTACAAAACCATTTTTCATAATGCTTAGCAGAGTAGGTTCGTATCCTTTTCTCCCCCGTAGGTTGCCTCGCGATTTTTAAATAACCGTACACATATCTCGTGCACAAAAATAAAACACATAACCTGTGTATAAAAATCATTCTCTCGATACATAACATTCAATTTGATTTCATTGCTCAACATGGTAACCGACCTTAACATATAATGCGCATCAATAATATCCCCAAAATAGAACATCTCGTCTGTATAAATATATAAACTTCGAAGTACTAAACACCACGCCCACTAGCTCTTTCGTCTAGTGAACATTCTGTGTGGTGGTGTTAAACCCGGTAGCTACCTTTAGGATTTGCGTGAATTAGGGCCATACTCGTTTCTAATTCTTAGGTTACCAAGCAATAATAATCAGGGGGAAAATTCACATCAATTGGTGGCAATCATCATGTCCACTTAATTCAATAATAATCCACAGAACTTCTTTCTGCATAATAATTCATTCGAGGAATGTTTTGCTTGTGTCTATCTCGTCAAACATTTATAAAAGCATTTCATGTATTCTCAGTTCAAAATATATTTCAAAAGCATTTAATAAAGCAGTTATAAAAATAGCGCATGTATTCTCAGTCCCAAAAATGTAAAGAATAAAAGGGAGCAAATGAACTCACAATACGATATTTTGTAGTAAAAATATGCATACGACGGATCTGAACAATGAATGGTTGGCCTCGGATTCACGAACCTATATCAAGTATATATATTAACACCTATAATCACGTAATTCCTCCTACATAATATTTATATATTAAGTGTTGTAGTTATATAAATATATATACTTTAGTTATATTTTATATCTTCAGTTATATTTTATATATAGTTATTTTGTAAATAATCAATATTCATACATATAGTTATATTACTATATATATATATATATATATATATATATATATATATATATATATATATATATATATATATATATATATATATATATATATATATATATATATATATATTTGTAGTTGGTATTATATCAAAAATCAATAATTTGTTATATGTAATATTTATATAATAATGTTATTATATTTATAGTAATAATAATAATACTAATGATAATAATAGTGATAATAAAGATAATGTAAATAAAATTATATATAAAAATTATGTTAATGAAAATAATAATAATGATAGTAATAATGATAATAATAATGATAGTTATAATTTTAATTAGCATATTAATTTTAATGTTAATGATAATAATAACATTAATAATAATAATAATAATAATAATAATAATAATAATAATAATAATAATAATAATAATAATAATAATAATAATAATAATAATAATAATAATAAGTAAACTACCTCAGAGATGTAGTCCCTAAAAGGAATGCCCAAGTCCGGGTTTGAACCCGCGGCCTCCCGCTAACCCGATAACATCACTAAACCATTCCGCCATTACAATTTTTCTGATAACCAAAATAATTATAACCCGTATTTTCTTATCATCTCGGCCCAACTGACTTTTAATAGTTCTTGGCCCAACAGGCTTAATCAAGTTCACAGCCCAAAAAGAAGTTTAATGGATTTTGATTATACACAAAACAGAAGACGGTAATCTTGCAATTCCAACTTTATTATTTTATTTTATTTTATTTATTTATTATTTTTTTATACAATCGGTCCACTAGCAAGAAGTTCATTCTCATTAAACAAACCCAATGCAAAAATCCAATAATAAAAACAATTACGGCCCAAGATCCTTGAATGTATAACTAGTAGATTTTAAACAGATGGATTTTAAAGTCTTTATGGGGTTCGAATTTTTGAAAGAAACAGCAACATCATACATCATTCATTCGGTTCTTTATCATCATCAAAATATACTTTTAAATCAAGTGGGGGTTGAATGGTTGGTACATGTCGGCCATCAGTGAAAACATTCAAAAGCATTAGCCACTATAAGATAATGATAAGGGTGTGGTGCTTTCGTAAAAAAAAAATATAAAACAAATAGACCATAACTGAACATGGCAGATGTGGTTTGATTATGGTGATGTGGTGATTACAAGATGGAGATTGGTGGCGGTTAGAGTGAAAGTGATGATGTGGAGTTCATGAGGAAGAAGCCAAGAAAGAAAATGGTGATCGAATTTAGAAAATAATTAAGAGAGAGAGAGAGAGAGAGAGATAAAAGAGATATTGACGATTGAAAGGAAGGTCGTGGTGATGGAAGCCGATGGTTTGGGTGGTGGTTCGATTGGTTGGTCAGGTGGTAGGTTTTTGGTGGCAGGAAACAACAAAAAAAATGATGTAACAGTGGCGGTGGTGGCTGCAAAATGTCAGCAGCAGGTGCAATTTATTCGAAGGTGATTGAGGGTGGTTTTCGGATGATTCACGAATGCAGTGAAGGTGGTTAATGGTGTTCATCAAGAAGCAGAAAATTAATATAAGATGATGGTGGTTTGGTTTGAGCTGAAACAGAAAAGGAGCTGTAGCAGTTTGTTGGTTTCCTGTTGAATAATTTGAATCCTACAGCAACACTAACAGTTTAAAGGGTGGTCGTTAATTGATAACAGATACAGTGAATATCCCATATTCATAATTCAAGATCCTAGGAACATAATAGTTGAGTGGAACGATATACTTTACGTTTATAGAAAGGTGTTCAGATTAAGTATATAAAGGTCTCAATCTCCTCATTCAACTATTTAGCAAGTGGGTTTATGTTTGGTTCGGTGGAATAGAGAACGTAATCCAAAACAATAATGCAAGTGATGATAGTTTTATGATTTGATAAAGACGATAGGGTTTTGTTGGGTTTCCAAAATAGAAACAAAGGAGATAGATGGAAAGTGATTGATTGTGGTGGTGTGGTTGTATTCGTAAAGGAAAAGAAAGGAACAAGGAATGTGGTGATAGCGGTTGTGATGGTGATGATGGTTGTTATGTTCGAACGAAAAAGAGGAAAATAAATAAATGAGTTTCGGTTGTTTCTTGGTGATGAGGGTGGTGAAGAGGAAGAAGAAGAGGGTATGAGGAGTGGTTTGATAACATTGAATGTATTATATATATATGTATATGCAAATAAGATAGGGATTAGATAGATAGTGATAGATATAGATATATAACAGAAAGCAAAAACAATGTGAATTAATATATTACTTAATTATAAATCATAAATTAAAAAAGGAACGTGTGGAGAAATTTGGATAATTAAAGCAGTGCAATTGATTAAGAGTTGTTTGGTAATGATGAATGGGTCGACATAAATATTCGTAGAAGGAAACGAACAAAAAGGAAGAAGAAAAAATAAATGATAAAGCTGATGTGATTCATAACAGATTACATGCTTTAACTATATTCCATATCAATAAAGACAACTGAAGGACCCATGTAAATATTCATGTCCGTGTCATTATATGAGGGACGATACCTAAATGATTTGAAATTGGAACACACCCTTAAATTACGGAAGACACGTTTCGTGATTTATTGATTTTATCAATCCTGTGAACTTGACATTTAATTTTATTTTTTAAAAAATGTATTCATTTTCAATTAGTGTTTGTAAGATATCATTTGAAGGTAACCGTTTAATATTATTATTTCATTATGTTATTTATGAATTTTGATTATGATTACAAATTATTATAGTATATATATACACATTTATTTACACACAATTGTTCATGAATCGTTGGAAACAGTCGAAGGTCAAATGGATATACGAAACAGTTCAAAAAGTTTGAGACTCAACCTAACAGACTTTTCTTATCGTGTCAAAAATATTAAATCATATCGAGAGATTGATTTAAAATTAGTCGAAATTTTCCGGGTCGTCACAACCTCAACATTAGCAAACCCTTCAACTTCGAGTATCGATTCCAAATTGGTCAGTATGTCGAACGTTTTTGCTTCTCCTACAATTGCCCTCTTCAGCATCTCACCATTATCAATACATGTGTCCTCTCTCACCTCAACCGTCCTATTCTCTTTCTTACCTTCTGTGACCGGAACATTACCTCCATGAACACTTTTAGCATGCCTCCTCTCATTAAGTTCATCCCTTAAATCCCTACCACCCAAGATATCAGTGAAAGATCTTCCATCTTGAAAATGATTAGCATTGAAACCCTCACCTGCCTTTGGAGTGGAACTTGTCTTGGGAGGCGTTGGGTCCGAATGCTTTGGTCCACGTACAGTTGCCTTGAAGATCTTGATTTCCAACTCATCGAATTTAATAGTTTCAAGAGCTTTTAGCAACTTGGCATAATCCTTGACTTCTGCAAATCGGATGAAGGCAAATCTCTTTCCATTATGTAATCGCTTTTGTGGAATGAAACATCCCTTACAGACCCATATTTTTTGAACAACTTCCAGAAATCTATGACCATCAAATCCTCCTGGAAATTGAAAAACATGAACGATGTTAATCGGTTTCGGTTCAACCACCCGTTGTTATTACCTTCATAGTTGCCGTTGTATCGCCCTCAGAGCTCCATCCGTGCTAACCCTAGCCGTGCCCTCACGCCCCCTCACACACACTCTCTCTAATTTTTCTCTCTCACACATTCTCTCTCTAGTTAATGGTCAAACTAGATTTGTTTATAAAACTATATATATGCATTAATATTGTATGTAACATTTAGCTTGTGATATTTGTTTGGCATATATGATACCTTAAATGTATGCAAAAGGTTAAAAGGTGGGTAATGCTTTGGACATCTCTCACGCTATTTTTGGTATGTAGATCATAGTAGTATGATCATACTACTAAGCAATAATTTGGTTTTGCACGTGTTTTAGTTTTTATGTGAATATGTATATGTGTGTAAGCACCGGTTAAAAGATAAAAAATACTTACACAAACACACACTTGAACACCAACAAAAGAATACTTACACACATACTTGGTCAATTGAGTGATGGAAGAAAAATACACTATAATAATCCATCGGCTTCCTTTCCTTTCCTCTTTGTCAAAACTCGAGAACACAAAATATTTTAAGTTTTTTTTCACTTCCATTCCTTTCTTTCAAAAATAAAACTCAAGAACAAAGGGTCTCTTCGAGTGTTTTGTTTTGGAAAGAAGTGAATGAAAATGAGAAGAAATTTAAAACAAATGATGTTCCATAGTTTTGACATGAAAGAAAGGAAAGAGAATGTATGAGTGATTTTAGTGTAATTGTCTCTTCATTTCTTCCTTCCAAATTACAAGGATTCAAGTTCTCTCCCTTCATTTCTCTTTCTCTCATTTCATTTCTTTTATAAAAAAATTCTAAAACAAACCCAAAATATTAGTGTCACGATTAAAAATGATCTAATGAACGAACTCAATTTTACAAAAAAGAAAAAGAAAATTGAGAAATGATACTCCCACTCAATTTTGTTCACACAATTTATTCACACACTTACTTGGCACCTTGACATGGGATTCAACACGTAACTGCCCTCGTTTATTTTTGGTATTGCTATATTGCTATTGTTATGTTTATCTCTACTTCTTAATTTATTATTTTTTTCATTTTAAATCTTTTTCATATTTAAATAATTGCTAACTAATTGTTTTTTTATTCTTCTCATCCAAATATCAATATCAACTTTCTTCCTCAAAGATTGATCTATCGGATTAACTTTGTTAACTATTGTTAACTACGGAGTATATTATATTGAAGTATACAAAATACAAGTTGGAGTACTTACAATTGAATAGGTCTTTACAACTTAACTTTGCATTCTAACGCTATCGAGACCTGGAAACCTTCACCATCATATCGTCCCGGACCGGAGATGAAGGTGACATACTAGAGAATGTCAACAGAAACCTCCCCATATTATCCCGGATTGAAGATTGATGTCAACCGGAACACGTTAATCATCATGCATGTAAAGTATAAAATCTTGCTAATTGATGAATTCATGTTTATCAAGCATGAACAGTGAAGTTAATATGATATGATCAGTGATATGCATATGATGAACATATTATGATAATTATCAGAACAAATACACGATTTGGACATCATGGGTGGAAAGATTTAGCCATTTTATCTCTCGATCTGGAGAGGCATAACTGTACCCGGATGGACATGAGTGAAGTAAAAGTTGAGTTCTATCACCTCACCATTTCTTATATAACTTATCATTCATTCTATCCACTCACGTCCACATTACCTTCCAATTTAAGCTCGTATAATCATATTTAAATATTAATGGATATTAACAATTAAGAATAGTTATTATACTGTAATTATTTTAAGACCCGCAAATTCGCGGGATTATTGAAGAAAATATTTTATAATGGAGCAACGCATTCAAGTATCTATATTAATGCTTTCACAAAGTTCAATCAAGCAATGACCCTTTTTAACCAAACTCGAACCATTATCTGAGCAGCAGTAACACCAAATAATTATAAACAACGAAAAAATTGATTTGTAAACAGAATATACGAACCGTCTAGGTATGTATGAGATTGTCAAAAAATTCAATCAAGCAATGACCTTTTCTAACCAACGTCAAAATTTAATCCTGACTAACAAATAACAGAGCAATTTTTATATTGATAATTCATAATACTTCACATCACTTGGTTAAGATACCAATGAGCATGCATACAAATTCCTAAATTACATTCAATAAACTGATATGAAATACAAATAGAAAACTTACTTTAGCAATTATCAGGTCTTGAAATGTAAGTTTATGATTATAATCCATATGATTTCGAGTAATTAAATCATATAGTCTTTGGCCAACAGGACCTTTAATTCCAAAGAAGACCACATGCTTTTATACTCCTCGCAATAGTTCTACCAGTAACAACCCAACTCCTGCAATAATCAAATGTCAACCTAGAGTTGGTCACGAATCAAGACATGGACTTTCAATACAATGAGATTATAAATCATATCTTCACAGATAGCTGCAATTGGTTATATAAAGGTTCGAGGTTATTTAGATAATGTATAAGATAATATATCCACCAAGATATATCTAGGGTCATTTTTTTTCATTGCAGGGAGGATTATTAAGATAATGTATAATTCCATTTTCACTCGCCCGCCCGTTTTGACCAACCTTCCCATTTTGACCAGCCCGCCTGTTTTGATCAACCCGCCCATTTTTCAAAATGCAATACATATCTTGAGGTTAGTTGAAGCTGGCTACATTTTTATCATTACCACCTTGATAGCTAAAAACTTGAAGGTGTAGTGTAGCTTGATTGTATATTGGTTCACAAACAGTTGAACCAAGTGTCTAAGTGTCTAAATGTATATTGGGTCCAACTATTAGAAGAGAAGCTTTATTGAAGGTACACATATTTAAAAATCAACATGTTAATTGGATTGGCAAATACTGCATAGTTAAAATGGCGAATATTGTGTTGAGAAAAGCGATACCGAATTATAGCAAATCGCTAGTAATACTCGAAATAATGACAATAATAGGACACCGAGATTTAACGTGGAAAACCCCAAAAGGGTAAAAACCACGGGCAAGGAAAAAAACGTTTCACTAATAAGAATAATAGGAATTACACTTCTCTCTAATTACAAGGATAAGTACAAATCTTTTATATCTCTTGTAATTAGGAGACTAAACTCACAAACTCTCTATTTAACTCTTTTAGTATACAAGTAAACTTGTAATTTTGGGATGATTAAATGAGCATAAGTTGAGCTCTATTTATACTACTCAAATGAAGGTTGGTGAGATTGTGAATGCATGATCCAAAAGTCTAATTTGTATTCCTCAAATTGTAGGCACCAAACACATAGCAAATTGATTCAAACTTGGTTGGTGTAGTTGCCAAATAAAAGTCTTCACAAGTTAGCCACCTACCATCCACCACTTGTTCACTTGAATATTTCAATAATCTCCCACTTGAAGATTCGATTGAAGCTTAATCAATGTTCACACAATAATCCTTCCTTGCCAATGATGTTGCTTACGTTTCCGCTAGGCGGCATGAGGAACGGCACCAAATAAACTTGTCACGGTTGATTGACTTTGTTAGAAAATCGGCCACATTGTCGTCAGTATGAATTTTCTGCATATCCACGGTTCCTTCTTCCACTTTCTCACGAACGAAGTGATACTGAACTCGTATATGCTTTGTCTTTGAATGAAATGCCGGATTCCTTGCAAGATGCAAGGCACTCTGGTTGTCACAAAATAGAGTGATATTCTTTTGTTTGTGTCCGAGTTCCTCCAACAACATCTTCAACCATACTGCCTCTTTAGTAGCTTGAGTAGCTGCTACATATTCTGCCTCTGTTGTTGACGTCGCCACAACTGACTGCAGTTTTGAAACCCAGCTTACTATTCCACCACAAAGTGTGAAAACATATGCAGTGGTAGATTTACTTTTATCGATATCACCTGCATAATCTGAATCAACATACCCTTTGACAATAAATTTCGGTTCCCCATAACATAATGCAACATCTAAGGTTCCCTTGATATATTTAAGGATCCTTTTTACCGCATTCCAATGCTCTTTACCAGGATTCGCCATGTACCGACTAACTACTCCCACTGCATGTGCGATGTCTGGTCTTGTACATATCATTGCAAACATTAAACTTCCCACTGCTGATGCATACGGTACGCGAGACATCTCTTTCCTCTCGTATTCACTGCTAGGACACATAACGGAGGATAACTTGAGATTAGTAGGAAGTGGGGTTGAGATTGGCTTACTATCTTGCATATTGAAGTGCTGCAAGACTTTCTTTAAATAATTCTTTTGAGAAAGCCAAATCTTCCTATTATCTCTGTCTCGGTGAATTTGCATCCCTAGAATCTTGTTTGCGGCACCCAAGTCTTTCATTTCAAACTCCCTAGCCAATTGAGCCTTCAGCTTATTAATACGATCTTTGTTGGGGCATGCAACCAACATGTCGTCTACATATAACAGCAAAATGACAAAATCATTGTCCCCAAACCTCTTGAAATATGCACAAGGGTCTGCATAAAGTCTGTTATATTCAAGGCTCATTATGAAAGAATCAAATCTCTTGTACCAACATCTCGGCGCCTGTTTGAGACCATACAGAGATTTCTTTAACCTGCAAACCAAGTTCTTTTTTTCCTTGTAGTTCAAAACCTTCTGGTTAAAGCATATAAATTTCTTCTTCAAGATTTCCATGAAGAAATGCAGTTTTCACATCTAGCTGCTCTAGATGCAAATCAAATGTAGCACACATCGCTAGAACTACTCGAATTGTTGTAAGTCGAACCACAGGAGAAAATATTTCATTAAAGTCCGTACCTTCTTTCTGAGCATATCATTTAACCACCAGTCTTGCACGATACCGCTCCACTTGATCATCGCCATTTCACTTGATCTTATACACCCATTTATTTCCAATAGGTTTTCTACCTTTCGGCAATGGCACAAGTTCCCATGTTTTATTTTTATGAAGAGCTTCAATTTCTTCCTGCATAGCCGTCATCCACTGAGATGCATCTGAATGATTCAGTGCCTCGCGAAGAGTTGTTGGCTCTCCTTCCTCTGTTAGAAGACAATATGCAACATTGCTTTCCATAATATAATCCGAGTGCCACCCTGGACGTTTCCGTTCCCGATTAGAAATACGAGTCGCTGGAGTTTCATCAACGACTACTTGATTTTCATCGTGCTCTGGTACTGCTTCAGAAGAATCTTTATGAAATTCATTTCCAACCTGTATAGGTATAGTTTCTTTTGAAGTGCTAACATCTTCAAGATCTTTGTCTTCTGTAAAGACAACATCTCTGCTGATGACTACTTTGTGGGCAGTGGGGTCCCACAAGCGATACCCCTTAACTCCATCAGCATACCCCAAGAACAAACACTTTCTGGACTTCGGATCCAACTTTGTCGTTTCTTGAGAATTGTACATTGCGTACACAGGACTTCCAAATATATGAAGGTCAGAATAATTAACTGGTTTTCCAGTCCACATTTCCATCGATGATTTCAACTCAATTGCAGTTGATGGTGACCGATTTATCACGTAACAGGCAGTACTTACTGCTTCTGCCCAGAATGATTTTCCCAAGCTTGCAGTTGCCAACATTGCCCTTGTTCTATCTAATAAGGTTCTGTTCATCCGCTCTGCCACTCCGTTTTGCTGAGGAGTGTATGCCGTCGTGAACTGCCTTTTGATACCTTCTTGTTTGCAGAACTTATTAAATTCATCACCAGTGTATTCTCCTCCATTATCAATCCTTAAACACTTGATCTTTTTACCAGATTCAATTTCAACCCGCGCTTTGTAAATTTTGAAAACTTCAAACACATCCGCCTTTCTCTTGATTGGGTACACCCAACATCTCCTAGTGTAATCATCAATAAATGATACAAAATACTTTGCTCCTCCTAGGGATTGAACTGGTACTTGCCACACATCAGAGTGAACCAATTCTAGAATCAATTTACTTCTAGAATTTGATGTGTTAAACTTCAGGCGATGCTGCTTGCTGATTACACAATGCTCACAGATAGGTAGTGATACCTTTGTAAGACCAGGAATAAGATTTCTTTCAACAAGAATCTTCATACCTTGTTCAGACATGTGTCCAAGCTTTTGATGCCATGTCATAGCAACTTTATCACTTGAACTATTCGAAGCAACAGATGCTTCCGATTCCTGTACCGTCTCGCCTTTCAGAATGTATAAATTAGCACCCACCTTTTCTCCTTTCATAAGTACAACCGCGCCTTTCTTGATTATCATGATCTTCTCATGTATCACCATCTTACAACCAAGATCATCCAATTGTCCTAAAGACAATAAGTTCTTCTTCAAACCCTCCACGTGTCGCACACCTTGAATAGTACGAACTGTACCATCATGCATTTTCAAAACGATATCTCCAATTCCAATGATCTTTAGTTCATGATCATTGCAACTGTATACAGATCCTCCTGAGATACGTTCATATTGTTTGAACCATTCTCTTCTAGGAGTCATGTGAAAAGTAGCTCCCGAGTCAAATAACCAGACATCAACAAATGTCTTTCTGCCTTCATTTGCTACCACTGCCTCACTAACCAAAGCAGTCCTATCATCTGAAGTGCTTGCAATATTTCCTTGAGGATTTGAGTTATTTAAACTCCGACAATCCTTCTTCAGGTGACCTTTCTTGCCACAATTGTAGCATGTATAGGTCTTCTTCTTTTTAGACTTTGGTTTATCGTGATTGTGACTCCCACTTGGGCCACGTTCCGTTGATCTCCCTCCTGACACCAATAAGGCCTCCACTTGTCGTGAACCGGCCTGTTTGTCCTCCTTGTTATTGCGCCGATTTTATTCTTCTAGAATAGCAGCCGCAACTTCATCATAGACTAGATACTCCGAGAGAACATTATTGGTTAAGTTAATAATGAGTTGATCATACGAATCAGGTAAACTCTGAAGTAAAAGTTCAGCATGTTCTTTTGGCTCTATATTGCAACTTAATGATGCGAGTTGAGAAAATAGAGTATTCAAAGAATTAATATGCTCATTAACTGAAGTAGATTCATTCATGCGTAGCGCATAAAGTTTCCTCTTAAGGAATATCTTGTTGTGGAGTGATTTGGTCTCGTACAATTTTACGAGGTGATCCCAAATCTCTTTCGCCGTCTTCTTTTCTTCTATGTAGAAAAAACGCCATCTGCTAGTGCCAGATGAAGAATTGCGATAGCCTGACCGTCCATCTCTTCCCATTTTTCATCAGTGAATTCGGCGGAACGTCCACTGATGGCCGCCAAACACTTATCCTTTCTCAGGATAGCTTTCATCTTTAGTTTCCATAACGAGAAGTTACTCCCGTTGAACTTTTCAATTTCGAATTTTGTAGACATTGCTATAATTACAATCTTCTTTTCGACAATACTACTTTTCGAGAAATAGTACTTGAGAACTTTTATCGAGTGAAAATAACCTTACTTATTTTCTGATGTGAAAGTCCACCAGTGTGGAAACCACAGAGCATACGATAAGTAGATTAATACACACAAGATATTAGACCTTAGCTCTGATACCACTTGTTGAGAAAAGCGATACCGAATTATAGCAAACCGCTAGTAATACTCGAAATAATGACAATAATAGGACACCGAGATTTAACGTGGAAAACCCCAAAAGGGTAAAAACCACGGGCAAGGAAAAAAACGTTTCACTAATAAGAATAATAGGAATTACACTTCTCTCTAATTACAAGGATAAGTACAAATCTTTTATATCTCTTGTAATTAGGAGACTAAACTCACAAACTCTCTATTTAACTCTTTTAGTATACAAGTAAACTTGTAATTTTGGGATGATTAAATGAGCATAAGTTGAGCTCTATTTATACTACTCAAATGAAGGTTGGTGAGATTGTGAATGCATGATCCAAAAGTCTAATTTGTATTCCTCAAATTGTAGGCACCAAACACATAGCAAATTGATTCAAACTTGGTTAGTGTAGTTACCAAATAAAAGTCTTCACAAGTTAGCCACCTACCATCCACCACTTGTTCACTTGAATATTTCAACATATTGTACACTTAAATTGGCAAATACTCCATAAACCTGCCTACCTGGAAGTTCTGTTCGCTTCTCGCACATACTGCCAACAAAGCACCCTGCATATCACATAAAACATTAGTCTTATTGTGTATATATTTGAATGTGTTTAAAACAGCTTACTTTATTTGACCCTGGAGCCTATCCTGTAATAGCATCTACTAAGAAATTTTCTTAAAATTCGAAATAAATTTTTGTAAGAACATCGACCAATAATACTTACTTTTATTTGAATCATCGAACAATAAAAATAATACTCTCTATTTTGAATCACGCGGTGCTGTTGAAATAGAAAACAGTTGATCTTGAAACCTAATCCGTGTTGATGCAGATGATAAATATGGCTGTAATAAAAATGGCAACATTTCAATGTTGTATTACAAAAAACAAAGATATAATTGATATATAAGAGAAAAAGGTTTTACCTTTATTTGATGTTGCCGTTGTTTCCATAAGGTATAGGGTATGATGATAAATTTCCGATTAATTTTGTATTCCAATGAATGTTCTTCGCCAGATTTCTGTATACTAACCAATTGAGATGCCTGCTTCATCGTTAAATTCGGATTACTGATTTTCCGACCGTACAATCGACATAAGAATCACTCGACGATTCGATTATGATTTAATTTGACTCGATGATTGTTTGTTTCTTCCATTGTTTATGCGATTCTGTCTTTCACGAGATTGATGATGAAAATAACGATCAGTTAATTGGTGTAGAATCAGGGACCGAAAGAAAGAAGGTAATTGAATAGAGTATGAACGTTTAGGTTTTTGGAGCGTGTGTATTAATGGGTTTAGGGTTTAACATGTTTGAATTTGTGGCTTTTGGAGTTGACGATGAAAAAGTTATTGATGATTGATCGTTATAAAATCGTATGATAGCTGTTGTAGATGATGATCGTTCTAAAATTGATTAATAACATGGAAGATCGTCAGAGAACTTGAAAACAGTTTAGGTTTTTTGATTTAATGGTAGCTGTTGTATATTTTAATTAAATAAGAGGGTATTTTAGTCTTCTTTAATGGATGATTAGCTAATCTATTTTTTTTGTTAGCTAATAGGCATAATGCATGGTTGTGATGAAAAGTTAGTAATAATCTTATGATCATAAATGTGTTAGCTACTTTAATTAAGAGAGATAATGCTCCTCTTTTAATGTTTAAAAGAGAAAGAGATATATAATGATGCTATTTTCTTGGTTTGAGAAAAAAACAACATTGCTCCAGCGGTTTGAATTAATTGAAATAACATGGTGGCCGGTTTTTTTTTTTGGTCAAATAAGTCTGAGAAGATACTATATTATGATGTTAGGTATTACCTGCTCCGTATTATTGGAAAAATAATTGATAAAAAAAGGTAGAGATAACAATGCCAAAGAATTGACGGATTGTTTGTGTTTGGGCTACGAAGCCTGTAATGGTCGAGCTTCTTTCAAGAAGCCTCTTTTGATTCAAGTGGGCTTTCCAGTGGGCTTCTTTTTATTCGAAGAGTGTATGACTGTTGTCCTGTGTGCTTGATTCCGTGTGGGATCATAAGCCCACGCATAGTCGAGTCTAGTTTTTCTAGTAGGTGCTTCGTTTATTTTTGTCGTGCTTTCAATTTTATGTCTTTCTTTCAAGTTCAATGGCCTCTCGCAATGTAATTTTTGTCAGTCTTCATCGTTGTGATGAAGTATTCTTAATAATATTTTTATTTTTCGCCAAAAAAAAAATGCCAAAAATAAATGAGGGCAGTTACATACGTGGAGAGTCATGTCAGCGGGTGAATTAAATTGTGTAAAAAAATTGAGTGGGATTAACATTCGTTTCTAATTTCATTAGATTATAAAGCAAGTTTAATATTGGAAGAAAATACTTACTTTATACGGAGTAATTACTATGATTGAGTTTAGAGGATTAAAAATAAAATAAAATGTTTAATTATTGCTTTAAAGGTTACGTTAGATCATTATTACTACAAAAGAGATTCAATACTATATATTTTTAATTTACATTTATCGCCATTAGCAATTACTTTAGTACTGCAACTCTTTTTCCCTAATATACTTGATTAATACTTTTGGTTCAAATTCCAATTTTACTCAATTATATGGTTTATAATTTACGGTACCAATTATAGATAAGGATCACTTCCTTAATTATCGTACTCCTGGTATTCTAAAAAGTAAATATAAGTAGTAGTTTGTTACATCTTTTATAGTATCTTGAAAGCATATCATCTTTTCAATCAAACATTATTAATCTATTCTTTTAATGGAGGACGCCATTGTTCCAAGGCTTTACGGTTGCTACAACTGTCACAAACATGTTGCACTTCACGACGATATAATTGACAAATATTACTTGGTAAACATTTATATACATTTTAATTATATATTATAGCCATTTTTCAATTAATATTTATTTATTATTTGTTATTTTATTATTAATTTAGGCAGGGCATCGTCGAAGAGCATATTTATTTTCACATGTGATGAATGTGGTGGCGGGTCCCGAACAGAATCGGCGGATGATTACCGGTGTGTACATGGTCTGGGATGTTCATTGTTCTGATTGTAGGGAGGTTTTAGGATGGAAATATGTGAAGGTTTACTAGGAAGCACAAAAATTCAAAGAGTCCAAAACGGTGCTCGAAAAATTCAAGATTGTGAAATTAGACGATTGGTAGCACTTGTTTAAAAATGTTTAAAATTCAAGTGGCAAATGCGTTGGTCTTTAATTTATAACTTCTATATTTGCAAATTAGTGTGAAAATGTTTGGATGTTTATGAATGTTTGCAATTTTGAACGTGTGATTATTGAATTTAAAAAGCCATAAAAGAAGAAGACATATAACAAGCTTGATATCATTAAGGTATGATAATTACATAAGAGTATAAGACCGGAGCTTACCGTAGCAATGTAGCATAGTTAGCTCTCTCATTTTACAAATGAGCAGATACCACGTTTTCTGCGTCCGTAGAAAGAAATAATATATAGAAATCGTTTATGCAGGGCAGGTCCAAAGTTTTTGCATGCCCCGGACGAAATGGTTATAAAATGCCCCCAACAGTTACGCAAACATATATCTTTATGAAGTTTAAACTATGTGTATTAATATTCTTTTTTTGAAATGATGCCCCTAACCGCGTGATGCCCCGGGCCATCGCCCGCTTCGCCCATAGCCTTAGCCGGCCCTGCGTTTATGGAAAGAAGGTGAAAGACGGAAATGGAAGGGCCCACATTGACATGCATGCATTAATTTGTGGAATATTGGGGTTCTAAATTTACTCGACACTCAACTTTTTTCTCTTTGTACAAAAGTAACTTTTTACTTTTTTAAACTTACATTTCTTCCCTAACCGAAATCTTCTTCTACGGCAGGTCCGTATGAGTCTCTTTTACCAACTTCAAACCTTTCAACCCTCCTCATCCTTCCCTCGAGGTCTTTATTGTTCTCGTGGTCTTGATCTAAGTTAGTTGGTCAGTGTTTTAATTTCTTGTTGAAAAAGTTCTCTAATTAGGTTCAACGACCGTTTTCAGTTGGGTTTATCATCGTCGTGAGTCGCTGATCTTCGAGGTGCACATTTTACAATAGATGTCACTAAGTGCCTTTTGGTTTTTACTCTAGTTTTAGCTGGTTTTTAGGCTCACTGCTCGTTTAGTTATTCACCGATTGATAACGTCCTAATAAGATCTACATTAAAAAACAAAGACATAACATCGAAGATAGTCCCCATGGTTAGTATTAAAAATCATTGGTAGTCTTGTGCTTTTTTTCATCACTGGTCGTCCATGTAGTTTACAAACTCATCAAAAACACTCCTTGGAGTTAACGCTCGTTAGTGTGTCATGTTAAGTGACATCACGTGATAATCAGGTGATGTCTCATTTGGTCATTTAACATAACAATACGCATTCATGCTATAACAAAACCTCACGTATAACCCACGTTAACATAATATTGTCATCTGAAACCCAAGAACTCTTTCACATATTCTCTCTTTTACGCAATCTGCCAATTCCTTTGATCTAATCACAATATATTTATCAATACATCGATTGAATATGTCTGATAGGTTGTATACAATTCATGATCAGTTGGAGGAATAAGATGCTCAACACATATATGGTATGTATTTTCCTTTTTAGACTGAATCAATTACAAAAAGGCTAATAATCTTTATGATGATGATTTACATACCGATGGTGTATATACATACAGATCCAATATAGATGATTTTGTTGCGTTTTAGTTTGGGTTTCCAATTATGTGGAAGGCCCACAGCTCAACAATTAGGCCCATTCAAGGTTAACTGACCTTGTATAATTAGGGCATTTATATACCTCAAGTATGCAACAATTTGTCTAGCAAGAGAGATGTGAGAAAAGAAAAAGAGTGTGAAAACCTCAAATCCCTTTTTTGAAGATTACAGCTCATAAAAGAGTCGATCCCCGGAGATCTAAGCATTGAATATTCACCATTTTTGAAAGTGTGTTCCCGACATCTCGTCCAAGGTTTCCAATCTTTGAATTCTTCTCAAGTAGTTTCTAGCTCGAGTTACAACCGGTCATACAGTAGCAGTTTATGGGTGATGAAATTCCTCTTTTGTCTTTAGATAGTTTTCATATACTTGTTGATTATTGTGTACAAGGGTATGATAAATGTTGTATGCCCCTAGTGTAGAGAAGAACCATTTTATTGCTCTCTTGTTGGTGATAGTGGATTTTAAGTGGCATACGAGTCTCGTGGTATTTTACTCTTTTTTAGAGATTTTTCCACGTAAAAAGTATCGTATCTTTGTGTGTGCTTAATTATCCTTTATTTGGTGATCTGGGGCTGAATTGTGTTGGATTTGATGTACCTTATTTATTAGTATCCTCATTGGTTCATACGGTTCAGGAAAGTGTTTGTCAAATGGGTTTATTTTTGCTTTGTAGATTGCCCGTTAGTGACTTATTTCCTATTAAATTGGTATCAAAGCTTTAGTTTGTTTGATTTGACTTGTGTGAAAGATGAAATCTAATAAAAGTAAGATGATTAATTTAAATGGTTCAAATTATCATGTTTGGAAAGGCAAGATGAAGAATCTTCTTTATGTGAAGGATTACTATTTGCCTGTTTTTACTAAGGATAAACCTGAGGGTAAGTCAGATGCTAAATGGAAACTTTTGCATAGACATGTATGTAGGTATATAAGAAGCAGTGGGTTGAAGATAATGTTTTGAACCATATCAGCGGGGAGAATGATGCTAAAGCCTTTTGGAACAAGCTTGAACAATTATATGAATGAAGGACTAGCAATAACAAGTTTTTCTTAGTTAAGAAGATGATGGGTTTGAAGTATCATGATGGAACTTCTATTACAGATCACCTAAATGCATATCAGGGTATTATAAATCAGCTTGCAGGAATGGGTATCAAGTTTGAGGATGAGGTTTAAGGCCTCTGGTTACTTGGTATCAAATTCTATGATGGGTTTGAAGTATCATGATGGGTCTTCTCTTAGAGATCACCCTAAATACATAGCAGGGACCATCATGCGATGATCTACACGAACCACACCAACCCTTCTAATTTGATACTGAACCACTTTGAGTGGATTTCCCCTTCTGATTATATCCAGATGATTTCATTGGTTGAAAACTAGACTTGCTCGTTGTTTGCTTTTACCGCGACACACATTCTTTCCTTCGATAAGCTGCACCTTTAACATCACCTTCAACAACTTTAGCATCACAAAGTCCTGCAATAAATTCTTTGCAGCTCTCGCCATACACTATATTCCGGAAATAAGATATCTACAAAGTGTTGGAGCCTAGACTGTTCATCAGGGATCCACTGTTGCACGAACCTCAACTTATCTTTATATTGTTCGATTACATCATCCACATTTATACATTTTCTCAGTCATCTTCAACTCCATAAACTCTTTCTTGATCCTCGTGATCTCATAAGAAGTACAATACCGCTCACAAAATTTACTGTAAAATTGTTCCCAAGTAATCTGACTAATCATATCCCAGGTTATGTGGGCAGTAACGGAATCCCACCATACCATAGCTTTATCTTTCAACAATCAACTTGTATACGTAACCTGTAGTTTTGGCTCACATTGCAAGCATCCAGTGCTCAGTCAACTTCCCACAACTAAATCAACGTCATTGTAGGGTTAATATGACATTAATACTCAGGGGGTTTACAATATAGAAATTATTTGAATAAACATTCTTCTTAGTTTCAACTATCGGTTGTTGAAACATAGAAGTCTGGAATACATCATTTGGTAAGGATATTGATGGTGGTATTGAGGCATCATCTGGAATTGTGGTAGTATTTGAAATTAAGATTTTAGTGGCTGATGTTGAAAAGTGTTTCCAATTGGTACATACACAAATTTTGGTGCTGGAAATCCTGGAGGTGCAGGTTTAACATTTGCAGCTTGAGCAACAATAGTTTGAGTGGTTTGTAGTTCCTTTACTCTATCCCGTATCTCATGCAATTAACCTTCGAATTGAATAATGTATTCCTGTTGATCCTCATTATCACTATGCTCATCCGAGGGCACTCGAATTATTCTAGTTCTAGAGGTCGAGGGGGTATTAACGTGTCTGTCCTGGTTAACCATACATTTATTATCACATCATCTCACCAAAGCTTAGTAGATAATCGGTTAGTACCTAACAACTAACATGTTAGTCCCTATAAACATGGATATGTATGAATATGGATGAACATGATATGAATATTGAGAAAATAAGTCAATAAGTCAACACTTCATTTATTATCATGTGGCTTTGAATGGTGCAAGCAAGTGACAAAGGGAGACATGTAGTCCAATAAATAGCCACACATATTGGACCCACATTACATGGCTAGAAAACACAATCTGGCTCATTTCAGGGTGTCAACATAACATATAATATCTTACTTCACTCATCTCTTCCTCCACTCGTATGTTTGACATAACTCAAGTCAAGGTTTGGGAACATGACATGCAATGTACATGCTACCAAATCATACTCTGGAACCAACTTGTAATACCGTACATTATTTTTTAAATAGACAACGGAAGTATTTAATCGCCATATTAAAACATATTAATATTATATTCAAATATGACATAATAAAACGTCATTGACCACCACGACTAGTGTTACTTTTACAAAACATATGTGAAATCATATTATTACATTCATCAGAGTTCTCTACTAGTGTTAAACATAACATGAACGAAACACTGCTTCTCCCATCCTAAAGCATGCATACTTCTAACCTGCAGGGGAGGAAATGTAGGAGATTAGCACAACGCTAAGTGAATGAGATACCCAGATGAATATCAATATATAGTCACAAGCTCAACTTCTCTCTAAGACAATAGAAACATAACATAAAGTATAATAATAGGACCCACCGGCTTGGCCAGGCTTACAATCACTAGCTGATCAGGCTAAAGTTAACCGATGGTCCTTGTTATTGAATCTCAAGCATATTCTTCCCGACGTAACTCACACATCATTTGAACTATGCTACTTAGATAGTAGCACTTGGACCAAACCTACCATGTCGAATGTTGACCCCTTCTCACCTACCCCTTCAAAGGTGAACACTTGTGTACATATGATCACTTAACCACGTTCATAGTGCATATAATAACAGCAAAATCATGTAATTATGGAATCAGTAACACAGTCTGTTACTCTATACTAATATTTATAAGGATAGTCCCACTTACTTGATAGCACAAAGAAAGAACTTACAGATCTTATATTACTGAGACTTTTTCTTTTCTTTTTCACCTGAGAATATTACATTCTAAATCAATATAGTTTTCTCAATCATGCTTAAAAATTTAAAACAAGACATCAATCTAGATAATGCAAATATACCAAATTGGTCAAAATAGCACCTGAACCATTCACTGCGATCATCATTTTTATTCGACGACATGATTTGTCTATAAATACAACTTTTGTGAAAGTTTCTTTCGACTAACATTAAGCATTCTGCTAAGTCATCCGCACGTGTGACTCTCACACGCACATGTGAGTCAATTTAATCAGTGCGGGTGACTTTTGGTTCATACTAGTGACAATCTCGTACAAAATTATAATTAATAGTTTGATCGTACGGTTAAGCTTTCATTCGTATGGTTTACCACTTGATTCCTACGAGTGAACTCACTCGTGCGAGTCAGATATCTCATATAGGTAAAGTTTTCACTCATGCGATTGCGATCTCATTCGCACGGTTGAGGTCTCAATCGTGCTTTACCAGGGCTCATCCGCACGAGTGACATGTCACTCACGTGGAAGCTGAAGAACAGCAGCAGCTTGTTGTATACGAGTTTTAGTACCTAAATCTCGATCTCAACTTGTTTTGGTGGACTTGGTGGTTCATGAATACCATATAACATGCATATAGACTATTTCTACCCTCAAACAAGCATAAATAACACATATCAAGAATTAAGTCATGGTTCATCATTTTACTAAACTTTTAACAAAATCCTTAAACAAGAATCATTCAAATCCACATGTTATCTAGTCTCTTGGTAATGAAATTACATAGCTCACACGCACGAATTCGAGTAGCTAGAAATCACACGTTAATGTTAATGGACTTAGAGAGAAAAAGGTGAACTAGGGTTCTTGTATAAAAAGTTACTAAAATTAATAATTGAAGTGCAAGCAAAGTATATGTAACAAAATAGGGTTTCTACAGAGTGAGGAAACCATACTCCTCATCTTACACGGGTATTCACCCCTTATATAAAACACAACACCCTCGTTAGGCAGCATTAGTGCATTACGAGGTTCAATTCAAATTATAAATATGTACTTCAACCTTTTTCACAAACAACAAACAATCAATAATTTATAAACACATAGTTAATAATTCACTAATAATAACCACTTAATATTAAATAAAGGTAAAAAAGGTAATTTGTCACTAGGCCCAAACGATATTGTTACACTCGCCCCCGTTTGTTTTAGCAACTTATCCTAAGGTCTCCTCGCCAAGAGCTCCCCGATGATAGAGGAAGTAACCCGCCTGCTATGACGGGGCGGCTTTTCACTCAGAGCTTTGTGTGAATGCTTGTTCTCCCATTTTATATATGAGTTCGTGGGAATGTAAATATTCCTGAAATTCACAAAGAAATTGGGAGAACTCACATTCGCAAGAAGTTTTGAGTGAAGCCAAGGCATAGGAACAACATGCTTTATGTTCGCACGCACTTGCATTCCCTCAATGCAAACACGATTTCACTCGAAGCCAGGTTACGATTACGAAAGCGAGTTCTCAATAAATTTTTGAATGATTCTCGATCTCAACGGTTTCTCACAAATTCTGAGCGATCGAGTGCAAACCAATCGTGTAAAAACGCAATTAAAAAAAATTCACGACTAAGATCGTCATATCAAATTTTGACATAGTTAATACTTCCTCTGTCCCATAAGTGTGCACTATTGATTTTAAAAGTTTTTCTTTATCAAGTTTAACTGTAAATATTTTTGTGTTATATAATATTTGATGAAAATTATATTAATAAAAAATAATTTAAAATTCATTTCATTCATATAGTTTTCATCAAATATTATACAAATAAAATATATATAGTTGCAAAAAAAGACTTCGAAAAATTAATAGTGGACATTTATGATGATATGGATGTAGTATTATTAATAATAAACTAATAATAATATTAATTAATATGTACTTATAAATGTGAAAATAAAAATCAATAAAACTCCTATGTCACGTTTAGGATCATACATAGAAGGGGGGTGATTCTCACGTACCTTTTTTTGATTCATGTACACTTTTGTCTCATAAATTCACAATTATACCACTGAATTAATTTAGAAAGTTGAACCTTTATTATTATTGTAAGAATAATTAAGAGTATAATAGGTAATTAGGTGTAGATAGATTAAAGTATATAATAAGTAATGTCAATTAGAAATTAAAACTAAGAATTAGATTCGTTAAAAAAGAGGACATGCCCATATCAAATTACATTTATGTTATATTATAATTACTACTATGGGCAAATATATATGCAGATGCGTACAAAGTCTATGAGTATGATTGGGCGTTAGTAACGAAACTCTTTTGGAACGAAGTTTCATGGAAGATGAAGATAAAAGAAGACAATAATGGAAGATTATATCTTGTGGTGAATGTTTCCAAACCTTAGCTTCCCATGAAGCTTCCCACAAACCAAAAATAGTATTTATATTTCTTTATAGTATTTATGACTAATTAAGTTTATTACAGTATTATTATTATTATTATTTCATCTCAACTTATAGTTATAGTTATCTGCATTAAGTTAAGAAATAAAAAGGAACAAATAAATATAATGTTTAATTTGGTTTAAAAAACGATAATTTGAGGTTATGTACATTGAATATAGTATGCTTTGTTAAAACTGTTATAAGTTTTATCAAAATAATTACATTGTAACATTATGGTAATCTATCTATTAAATGTTTATAGTTCAAATAACAATAAAAAAAAAATAATTACTAGTAGAACTAAAATCTCAACCTATTAATTACAAGTTGTCATTTTATGCACATTTCCATTGCTATATAAAGTCTGCATTATTATTCCAACTTCAACCCACCACAAAATAATTAAAAACAACATAAACAAACAAACAAATGGAAGAAAGAAGATACCAAGACTTGCTTCCGGTGATGGCGGAGAAACTAGAGCTAACCACCTTCATGGACGAGCTATGTGGTGGTTTTCGGTTGCTAGCAGATGAAAACCTCGGGCTGATCACGCCCGAAAGTTTAAGAAAGAATTCAAGAATTCTTGGAATGGAAAATATGAGCAAAGAAGATGCACAAGGTATGGTTAAAGAAGGAGACCTTGATGGAGACGGTTTCTTGAACGAAACCGAATTTTGTATACTTATGGTGAGACTTAGTCCTGAAATGATGCAAAATGCTGAGATGTGGTTGGAGAAAGCCATTGAAGATGAGATAATGAAATCAGCTACTACTTCATCACATGAAGAGAATTAAATCACATATTTTATGTTGAAGAATAAATTGTTCATATCATTAACTTTAATTTGTTAAATAATTAATTGATGATGATAATAAACTACTGTATTATTATTATGATATCTTGGTATGTTTATTATGAGTGGTATGAATTTGGTCCAGCTTTCTTGGAGCTACACAATATGACATCTAACTAACTCAATAATGTATGGTTACACTCACAAATGAACATTTAAAATTATTATATATCTGTTTTACTTGAGTGTTGGTCATGAATTGAAATCAGTCATACAACCTAGAAAGTATGTTTAATACTAACGAGACTGCGCGTTGCTGCGAAAAATTGTTATAGCTAAACATTAAAGATTACTTTAATATTTCCTAACTGCGATATACATAACTTGTACAAATGTTAATAAACAACATTACTCTAAATGAATATAACATGTAATTATTTTTAATAACCTTATTTCAAGAAGTAACTTGATAGCATTTATGTAAATATTCCGTATAATTATCACTACATACTAATTGTAAAAGTTGGTTACTGTTTCAATTGTCCTTGAAAGTCTTTTTCAGATCTTTTCAATTTTATTGTTTTATAACTAACCAATGAAATGTTTAGGATAAAAGTAACAAACAATTAAAGGAAAAAACAAATACAAAATAAGTATTTTAGAAAAGATAGACAATCTTTAAAATAAAAAAAAAAGTAAAAAAAAAAGGTAAGTCTTTTTATAAACAAAATAATTAAAGGAAGTGTAAAAAAAGTTTTTTTTTAGAAAAATTTGGTATTTTTTATTTTGAAAACATTTAATAATTAAATAAAAAGAGTGATGAAAAAAAAAAACTAAAAAAATGTGGAGAAAAAATTACTGACATCATATTGATGTCAGCATGAGTGAGAGGAAAAGATAAAAAAATTCATAGCTAATGCTTAAATTCTAATCTAGTCCATAGGTAATAACAACATCACATTCACACAATCTAAGCTACATTACTTTCGTTTTATAACAGGGAAATTATATACTTAGCAGTTAAATAAATGCTAAATAACGAGCTGAGCCGAGCTCGAGCTTGACTGTGTTCGAGCTCGGCTCGTTTATTTTCAGAAAAGCTCGAGCTCGAGCTCGGCTCGAATCGAGCCTATCTTTTTAAGCTCGAGCTCGGCTCGTGATATATGTTAAAAGCTCGAGCTCGGCTCGTTATAAGCTCGATAAGTGAGTGATTTTTACAAACTTCTGATGATTGAGTTGATGAGTAACCGATTCTTGTAGCTTGACAAGCTGAATCGATTGTTTCAAAACATACATGACTAATTTGAAAAGGATTTTATTGTTTAGTAAAGTAAACTAACTGTTAAACATAATAACAAAAGAAATGGTAGATTGGAACATGCAGGGTTGAACCTTGTAGAAATTAGAAGTATGCTATGTGTTTGAAAATGAGAATGAATATGAAGGTTTGGAGTGAAGAGGAGAATCATCATTTGAGAATTAGTGTGATAGTGTCTATTTTATTTTACGATTAAGTTAAATTAAATCAAATGTTTGGAAACAAAGAATTTCAGTGGTAGATATGGCCGCCTGCAGATCTTTCTGGGAATAGAGCATTATTAATTAATTACGAGTATAATTTATAATTTATATATATTCGTAAGTGGGGAAAGGAATCGACGAGATATGTAACTGGCTTTTGAAATGGGATTTTGATTATATTTCCTACGACTTCTCAATATCTATCCCTCTATATCTATAAAATGATAATATATAATAATTAATATAAAATATTATATGCATCTATATGAAAGCTCGTTTAGACTCGCAAGCTTAAACGAGCTTGACATTTGAAGCTCGAATGCTAATGCTAATTCTAATGCTAATGACATGGGCATTAGATTTCTTACAAATTGCTTGACATGTCAGCAGAAACTAAGTCACGGCGATTCTCATTAGTTCGTTAATGTTCAACTTCCGACACATAAAACATCTAAGAAAATTTTTGTACAAATCTCACATAAAATAAACTGGAAAAAATACATAACTTTTATTCAAAAAAATACCATTATATAAACTATAAAGTACAAGGTATCTATATATGTCATAAAAATACATATACAAGAATGCAGAAGCTGTTTACAAATCAATGACAAGAATTTCATTGACCTAATTCCCAAATTTATGTGTAAATCATATACTACCAGTAAGATAAGAAGATAATCTACCCGCTGATCACAATACGCGCGATAAACATATCAACTAATCGGTTTTCAACTTCAAATGCTTTCCGACCGCCCTGCATTTATATAATCTAGAATATTCTAGAAATAAGATGATTGATCATGAAGAATGTTTAACTGAGCAAGTATACCAGCAGCCAAAGATTTTGTTCTGTTATTTCCCCTCTGAGTCAACTCGACTAACGACATCTGAGCCAAACTTCCGTACTTTTGCTTATAATCCAACAACCGAAAAATTCGACCCAATGCATTCAGTACCTTTTCCTGCAAACTCAAAGAATTACAGTTAAGTAACTTTATTATCGGATGTATCGCATTAGCTTCCGCAAGCACTTTACATCCGTATTGTAGTCTTTCATCTTCGGTCAAAGTCAACAACGCATCTAACGAAGCTTCACAAACGTTAAAATCAGGATCACCCAAAAGTTTGACTAACGGTGATACCGCGTCAGCTTCCACCAAGCAAAAAGACGTTTCGACAAAACAGATTCCTTGATGAACAGGACACGCAGATTCAATTTGAGGCGAGAAGCACCTGAATATACCCCCTTTAGGAATCGACCGAGTCAACTCAGACGAAGATTTAGAAAGTTGACCAAGTGAAATTGACGCTTTTCGTTTGGTCAAACTCGTTCCTAGCTCTAACAACTGGACTAATAACGGAATGACACCTTCGTCAGCTACATTTTTTTGCGAATCCCGGTTTTCGGGAATGGTGAAATGACAAAGTGAACCAACGACGTTTTCTATTAGCTGTTTTTTGTGAGTCCCGTTTCTCATTTCGTTACGTAGACAGGTGGATATAACGGGTAGTCCACCTGCACTTAAAAGTGACTCGGTGAGTTGACTCGACTGAGTGAGATTTGAAATGACACCCATAGCAGATGTAATCTCGTCTGTATCACTCGATAACTTTATCACTTTTATTAGAATGTTAATCGATTGCTGACCCATGCGATTTATAATCTCTTTGTCTTCACTATCTTCTGTTAAACAACAGAACAATTTAATTGCATTTGCTCGTACTTTTGGGTCATCATTGTCGCACAAAAGTATCAACGCTTGTTCATTTTCTGGATTCTGAAAAAGTATTACATTAAAGATAAGAAAACTCAAAATAAATCAAAGGGTTAAGTACATAATAAGATAACCAGATTCATTTACATTTATTTCAGGTAACCAACTTCTTTTAGCCAGAAAAATTATTGAAATCTTATGATCTAAGATAATCTGAAAGGGGTATTCATCAGTTCGGTTTTCAGTTTCCTCAGTTCGGTTTGTTCGCTTTTAAAAATTTTGAAGGTAAAACTGAAAACCGAAAGCAAATTCAAATTCAAAAACAAAAACATCCCTAAAACCGAATTCGAGTTCTGTTCGGTTTCGGTTAAACCTGAAAAAACATAATTAACCAAAATAATAATAACAAATCGATTTTTAAATTCGGCTGTTAATTTTAAAATCTGCTTTTGGTCTATATAGAATAATAATTTTATATATTAATGGTTGAATACGGTTTTGAATTCGGTTTTTGGTTAAACCATTCAGAAAAGTAAAACCGAATTCAAATTTGAAAACCTAACTGAAACCGAATTCAAATTCGGTTTGGTTTCTTTTCGTTTTCAGGTTAATCTGTTTTGAAACCAAATAACGAACACTCCATTAATCAGACATGGTAATGGGCAACTATCACGACGTGGAATCTAATATCGATAACCTATATTGACATTTTGATGACGTGGCTTTTAGAGGCCAGCTTAATAGTTTTTTTCTTTTCTATGATGTGGCTAAAATAAGTTTATTACTCCGTATCACTTGAGCACTGAGCCCATCAATCGAAAGTGAAACATAGGGATGTAATTGTTACCTGTCTCAGCTTTTGTTTTACGGTAGAAGCTAACGGAGAATGACACATGGCGTAAAAAGAACGAAGTAAACATTCTTGCACTGAGGGTCTCGTACAACCAATAAAAGCAAAAAGTCCATCAATGTCTCCAGCAGATTCAAATAACGAAACGGGCGTTTCGGTTGAATTTTGTGACATTGTTGAAAACGAAACGTGCATGATTATTGCTGCCACCTCATCCTGTAAACAGTGGGATGACGTGTGACTGTATAGAAGATTAACCAACGGGCTGACCGAACCTTGTTTTATCATTTGTATGCTGTTTTTTGGTAAGCTTGAGAGATTACAAAGTGCTTTAGCCGCTCGTTCTTTCATCCTAGTGTTTCCGTTAAAGACCAAGTCAAGTAGTGAAGTCAACGCACCATCTTCGAATAATAATGACTTGTTGTGATCTGTTAATTCCATTTCTGCCAATGTCGTCACCATATTCATCTTCACCTCATCTGAGCCTGCGATAAAAACCGTCGTTTAGGGTAAAAAAATTAAGTAGTGAATTAGTATTATTGTTGTAGAACGAACCTGAAGATAGTCGTTGCAGCAGATGTGTAAAGTAATTTGCTTTCGCCATCTGGATGACATTTTGAATGGAGAATGAAAGATAGTCCAATAGCTCGTGTGCACAGCTGGCGGCTCGATTGTCATCACTGTTGGACATGGTTACTAAAAGTAGTATGCATCCTTGAGCCATCCCAATGCGATTTCTTAATGTCTCGTTGCGCGACAATTCCAATAGCAATTCAACGGCCGACTTTCCTTCAGCAATTCGACGCCCAAGTGAGCGAACAATCAATTCTATCACGCCATTCACCTTTGTAATCCTATCCTAAAATAAACTTTGACTATGAGAATTAATAGATAAACTACAAAGATACAAAGCAACAACGTTATAATATAGAAGTATAAGGTGGTGTTTGTTTTCAATTTGCAGATCTTATTATGTCTTATGATTGCGCGCATGTAGAGGTTTTTTCTGCGCACAGTGTTTGTTTTTATGAAGACATAAGATAAAATAATGTCTTATTCAGTCTGCAAACTCGCATACTTAGAAATATGCTTCTTAATGATGCAAACAGGTTTAAGGTTTAAGTTATTTTGCAAACATAAAAACAAACAATCTTCATTATTCAGCTTACGGAGTCTATAAACATGGTCCGCAAATCTTGAGACAATAACATCTTAAAAAAAGAAAATATAAGTACCTTTGCATCATCACTGTCTTTCGCCAAAATACAAAGTATGACAAGGGCACGAGTCCTTATCTCTCGGTTTTTATTACCAAGAAGTTCCGCGAGGGTAGGAATGTAATTCTCAAGCACCATCCATTCACGATGAACGTCTCTTTCTTCACATAAGTTTTGAAGTTGTTCCAAACACGATAACACTTCTTCCTCATTTTCCGATAACGGGCTTGAAAGTTTCGATTTCATTAAAGCAATTGTAATCATCGTATTCCTATCTTTCCATTCATCGATTGATTGCCTAAGAGTTCTATTAGGCCTCAAAACTAAATTGTCTAACGGAATCATAGTTAACGGACACAAGTTACTCCCATCATCCAACCATTTTTCGATAGCAGATCTTTCAAATGTCTGACCAGAAGATGTTTCAACGGGGTCCACCATAACTTCTCGAGTGATCGGGCAGTAAAATGATTGGAGAGGCTCCAATGGTTGACTCCCTAATGACGTTCGTTTAGTCAAATACTTTCGTTCTTTTTCCTCTGTAGAATAAGTCGCATCTGAACATTCCAATAAAGCGATTATTTGATCCATTTGAATCGCTTCAGCTTGATCTTTCCTAAGTTGCGCGTTTTCAATTTCTCTTTTAAAATCTTCAAACTCCTTCTTTAATGAAGATCGTTCAGTCGATATTCCCAGCGCCTGTGCAATCGAAAGTAACAATTTATTGGCATACGAGCGATCTACGTTCCGTTCGTGTATCCCTGATTCTATTTTTTCTAAAATCAATTCATCCGCTATAGCTGTTTTGAACTCTACAGATTGCATGTTTTCACAAAGTTGACCAATTTCTTCCATCACGTTTACCGAAATTCCCAACTGAGAAAAATTAATCATCTTTAACGCGCGACTAATTTCTCTAGTAATTTCCGCTATCCGTTTTGTGATTAACCGACAATTTAATAAGAGATAGACTCTGTTCTTTTGGCTGCATTCGGTCAACAGTAGTTTAGCAGCTTTGACTTGTTTATTCAAGATCTGAACAAAAGTGTTCTCGGTATCACTAATCTCTTTCGTATTTAGTTCCTTTAACAGAGGAACAATTCTTTCCAAATACGACGCAAGTTCTGCAAAATTTTCTTTCCCGATAAAGACATTTGTTGATTCAATGGTCACTTCAGTAAATAATTCTATAGTCTGAGAGATGAGCTCAGCAGTTGCCATTAAATCCATTAAAAATTTATTATCATAGATGAAAGTTACCAATAAGGTATATTTGGGATCGATAGATTCATCAGTATAACGCGTTCACTTGGTCTTATGCCTTAATACTCTCATGTGGTCATCCGTTCAACTTAACGAAAATCACCTGAGAAACAAAATATCAGTCAGTATTTTAGCTGTTATAATAACGAGTCATTTGTTTAATCGATCTCTTTGCTCAAAATTATTACTCCAACTTATAAGTCCCCTTATTTTAAGTTTTCTTTAGCTTCCACTTTAAGTGTATGATGATATAAAACTTAAAAATGTTACACAATATATGCATGATTTCGACATGCATTTGTATCTCCAAGATGGCATATATCTAAGAGGTAGGTTCTTTCCAGTGTAATTCGGTAAAATATCAAATCGTATTTTTAGACTTATCTCATTAGTCGGCTCGCAAAACGGGTCGGAAACCCAGGTATACCAAAAAAACATTGTCACATATTTATAGACTTACCTCATTGCCCATTTTACTACCGGGCTCCATATTGTACCTAAATACTATCACATTTGTTTACTCCATTCGGGTAATTTGGTAATCTCGGTTGACCATGTAAGCATGTTGACATGGCAATTGACATAACCTTTTATAGTTATGCATTTCTTTTATTTCTAATAATGTTGACAAAATTCAAAAAGACTTTTCAAATTTGTATCATCATTTTCACCTAAACAACTGATATTCAGGTACAGTGAAATACCTAAATGGGATGCCGAACCGTACTTTTAATAGATTGTATCACTTAATACATTCCATTGTTTTAGAGTGCTTTTTTGTTCTTTTTGTTTATTAATTATATCTAATCTAAAATCTAAATATCTATATCTATATCTATCATTATATTCAGCAAACTTAAAAAAGTGATTATATACTACAAGCATATTTCCAAAAAAAAAAAAAAAAAAAAAAAAAAAAAGGTATACTGTACAAAACATGATAAGAATCTGGCATTTTGCAGTCTAATGACTCTTGAAAATCTTAAATATTTCTATAGCTAATTGCAAACAATGACCTAATAATACTCAGCTTACACGAAAACTTGTCGAATTAAGCTAGGAACCAAATTGGAATCAAATGAGCTTAATTTAATGTAAATGATACTGTTTACATTTTGATTATAAACAACAATTAATCAATCTATAAGGAAACAAGGGAAGACCAAGACTTGGGGGAGTCAACAGCAGAAATCAAATCAAATAATCAAATAAAAGAATATAAAAAAAATATATATAAAAATTAGCTGACCTTATAGATTTAGTAGCATTCAACATGAAGTTTCTTGCAATCTAGATGATCATATTTTGGTGTGTTTCAATTTGACGCCATTTTTTGGGGAATTTATCATTTATGATAGAGAGAGAAAATTTTGTAGGAATTATCAGTGGTCAACAGTTACTAGATTGACTATGTCAACAGTATGTAAATGCATGAGAAAATTTCATGGTTAAATTTCATTTCATCCCCAAACTTTGTATAAAAATCAAAATTAGACTTAAAGTTTGAATCGATTGATTTGAAGTTTTAAACATTATACACGAATGGTCTAAAGATTTAACATTCGTTAGTGTTACCTAGTTAAGTTAATCATGTGAGAATCACAAGATGGGTTTTTTCGTATTTAAGAAAAAATAATAGTCAAAAGTATTTATTATTTACTTTCTAGTTTAATTCTTATTTTTTATTCATTTTTTATGTATAAATTAATGACATAAAAGAATTTCTATTTTATTATTTTTATCTATTTATGAAAATCGATTATAAATTTGAAACACCAAAAAAAAATAATAAAAAAAAGTATAGGATTAAAGGGGTACTAATTATCAAGGTTGCAAAAGACGTGAGACGGGGTCGAGACGGTCGGGTCCTAAAAAGGTCGAGACGTTCGAAACGGGGTCGAGACGGGGGTCGAGATTGACGTTAACCAAAGTTGACTTTTAAATATATAAGTATATAAATGTATATATGTGTACAATTTTAAAGACAAAAACTTTAATTGACTAATTTGTACCCATAATCGCTATTACCGTTAATATAATACAGAAAATTCAAACTAAAATACGACAAATTTGACCGATTTCCGACTTTCTAGCTTTTCCGAATTTTAAGAGACTTTGACCTGATATTTTTTCAACTTTGCCCCGAATTTTGACCGTTGACCGTCATATTAGACGGTTTTCTTCGAGACGTGACGGGCTAGTCACTAAATCGTCACAACACGCGTTGCAACGGCTCGAAATGAAAGGACCCGTTCATACCGATTATAAACGATTCACAATAGTTGATTTCATTGCGAGGTATTTGACCTCTATATGATACATTTTACAAACATTGCATTCGTTTTTAAAAGACAAACTTTTATTACATCGAAAGTTGATGGCATGCATACCACTACATAATTCATCTAACTCTAATTGACTTAATAATAATCTTGATAACTCAACGACTCGAATGCAACATCTTTTGAAATATATCATGAATGACTCCAAGTAATATCTTTAAAATGAGCAAATGCACAGCGGAAGATTTCTTTCGTACCTGAGAATAAACATGCTTTCAAGTGTCAACCAAAAGGTTGGTGAGTTCATTAGTTTATCGAAAATAATCATTTTCAATAATATAATAGACCACAAGATACTCATATTTCGAAAACAATCTGTGCAGGTCTGCTCACTGCTGGAAAATCATTCATACGATATATAAACACCTGGTAATCGACCTTAACAAGATGCATATAGAATATCCCCCACATACCGGCATTCCGCACGGTCATGCAAAAACATACAAAACAGGCCACTATTTTAAATATGATGGTTGTGTACACCTCACAAACAGATCATATCTTTTAAATCTGGCGGTTGTATACCTATTTCGAAGTACTAAAGCAGTTCAAATTCTCTGACTGGGGCTTGTGAGTGCCCATAGATCTATCTTTAGGATTCGCGTCAATTAGGGGCTCGGTTCCCTAATTCTTAGATTACCAGACTATAAAGGGGTGATATCCGGTGTACTCGTAACTCAATCGTAGAATGTTTTTAAGTACTTGTGTCTATTTCTCAAACATTTATAAAAGCATTTCATGTATTCGCAGTTCAAAAATATATTTCAAAAGCATTTAATAAAGCAGTTGTAAAAACAGCGCATGTATTCTCAATCCCAAAAATGTAAAGAGTAAAAGGGAATCAAATGAACTCACTATCCAATATTTTGTAGTAAAAATATTCATACGACGATATGGAACAATGCAGGGTTGGCCTCGGATTCACGAACCTATATCATTTATATATTCATTAATACATATAGTCGTAATCAAGTAAATATATTATTATTAGTGATGTAATTTATATATTTAATAATTTATAGGTTTCATTATTTATATATATTCATTTTATGTATATAATTGTTAATATAGTTAAGTTATGTGTATTAAATACATTTATATATATATAATACACACACACACACACACACACACACACACACACACATATATATATATATATATATATATATATATATATATATATATATATATATATATATATATATATATATATATATATATATATATATATATATATATATATATATATAATCTTTGCTTATAACCTTATTAATGTCATTAAAACCTTTATTTTCATAATCAACTAGCTTATAACCCGCGACTTCGCGGGATTTTACATAAAACTTTTGTAATTGATTTAATTGATGTAATGAAACTTGTCAAGCCTACTAACATTGATTTGTAATTAAATGATTAGTTTACGATATCATGTAATTCATGTATTTTAGTAATTTAATATTAATATTAACAAAATTTATTAGTATGAAGTTTTATGTAATTCTTTGTATTTTAATAATTTGATATAATGTTTAAAGTTATATAGATTCTTTTTAAGGTTCTTGTTAGTGTATAGTCTTTTTATAGGCGTACGAAACCATTCTATTGTATATATAAGACTGTGATCATGTGATTAGTTTATAATGATTTAGTTTGTACTATTAATAATTGTAAATGTTAGTAAAAATCATTAAGTAAAAGAAGTAACTTGAGTACTTGACTGTCTCACGACTGGAAAAAAAAAACATCTAATTACAAACAAAGTTACATTTAAAACTCATCTATCATTCAAATAGTTTCTTTAGAAGACAACTGAAATCATTTGCATCACAACAAAAATCAACTATCTCCACTCAGTTAAACTAACCAGTGTTAGGGTGCGTTTATTTACCTCTTAATGAAATGATTCAACACTGAATGATGAACCATTCAGCATTCAGTGCATTTGTTTCTGACCTCTGAATGAGATATGATGCTGAATGATTCAGTATTCAGTGTTGAACCATTCATAGTCAAAACACTCTCTTAACCATTAAGAGGCTAAGTTTTATGTAATATTCTTCTTAAATCGTATTCAGAACACTTATCAAATAAGTATATTTAAGTTTTTGTTAATGTTAAACGATAACAAGTTGATTTAATTGATTCATAATGTTAATTCAAAATGATTATCAAACAGCTTATTGTCATTCAGAACTAAATTTATTTAGAGACTCTGAACCATTCAGATTATGAACTATTCAGCACTAAATCATTCAGTTTTATCAAACGCACCCTTAGAAAGAGTTTGATACAAAAGCAAATGTACTCTGAAACATATAAAATAAAAACATCAACTTTTTAGGGTAAAATTAGAGCTAGTTTTCTGATAACACATTGGGTAAGGGTCACAAAGGGTAATCTTGGTAGGAGGGTCTGTATACCTGAAACACGGTCAACTAATATCCATCAACAACTTAATAACCAAATCATAAATTCCAAAACATACTTTGGCTATTAGATGGAATACATGCTAAAGAGATCACCTCAACTTAAAAATGTCCTTTAAACATAATACATTGTATAAGATGGTTATTAATAGCATCCCATACATCTAAAAATATAATCTTTTAAGGCCAAGAATAGCAACTTCTTACCATGTCATCATCTTTAATATACAATTACAGTTTGTCCACAACCTACACATTACCGAGTTAATCTATCATAAATTGAACAAAGAAACTACTAATAAAGCGACTAACATAAGTAAGAACCCTCTTACAAAGGTAACAATTGTAAAATATGAAGCATTTCAAGTAACAAATAATTTAGAACCATATAGATTTACAAGTTAATGGGTTATTATTTTGTCACCTTCTCCACCTTTTCCAATTTGGTAAAATGGTGACCAAATGAAGTATACCGCATTCCATGGTAAAATGGTTCAACGTACACTCCGAGCTTTTCCTATTGACACAATATGAAGAAAAAAAATTGCATGTAGCTTCATTTTTTACAAACAATACCTTATTAGACACAAAGTTTAGTCTTTTGAAATGAGAAGTGTTTAGGGCATTATGTAAATTTAAATAATAATTGGATGCCCTTTGACCAGTTTCCATTTCCTTTTAACCTATTAAAAAGTCAAAGATACGAAATCCATTGACTTAATACAAAATATGTCAAATTGGCACACCTAGTACTCTCTAAATTATTCGAAGCGAATTTAAAAAATACCTCGATGACCCTGGGAATATAATGGTGTAGGGTGAATTTTGGAGGGAAACTTGGTGGAGTTTTAGTATAAATATATGTAGTAGTATGTAGAGAAAAGTGGAGGAGGTAGGAAGTAAAATAGAGAGCTTATGAGAGTCGTTCCACTCCGTCCCGTGAGGTTGTCTCGGTAATTCAATAACAATGGGAGCGAATTCCGTTATTGTAATCTATCGTTTGTGAGAGGTGTTGAGAGATACGTGATAATATTCAAGAGTGTTGTAACGAGCGTTCATTCTTGTAATATTGTTCGTATATAGTGGAATTTAATTGGCCGCTGGTCCCGTGGTTTTTACTCTCTCTTGAGAGGTTTTCCACGTAAAAAATGTTGTGTGCGTTTTACTTTTATGCTTTGTCGATTTATTATTGACTTATACATGGTTATGTGGTTCTTAATGTGATGGGGATCGATCTTGAAAGTGATATGTATGCGGGTTCGATCCTAACAAACTAGTATCAGAGCGGGGTTCATGGAGAAGAATCGCATAACCGGGAGGAAGTCAATTTGTGAAGAAGAAAAAAATGTTCGGTTCGTCATATTCTGCGCAGCGATAATAGAATTGATGGTACGGGTTCGTTAACCGTTGGATCGGTGTGAAATTTGGACTGTAGGTTCATAAGAGGTAGATACGTGATCTGACCATTGGGATCTTTGATTAGGCTGTCGTTCAAGAGATATTATTATCTGAAGTGTGCTGCAGAAAAAAAATTCGTCATTTCAGCGCAGTTGGAAAGAAACGGGTGCTGCAGATTCGTTAGCTGTTGAATCATTGTGATTTTTTGACAGCGGGTTCAGAACACTTTGATTTATGCTGTGACATATTTTTTTGATGATCAGAAGAGTACTTTAGGAGATACATGTGTCTGAAGTTGTTGCTGAAATCGTACGAAATGAAGGTGTTGTTGAAGAGAGGTTAAAAGATGAAGAGGCTAGGTGGAGAGTTGATCATGGAGAGTTCCTTGTGTCGAAAGTCTTCCTAACAATGAGATTGTTTGGTGACGTGTTCCGGTTGAGATAAAGTCGGAGGCAACAAGATGAAGATCAATAATCCACGTTCGAGATCGGGATTTAAAGAATTTGAATCAAGGGAGGATGTGTTATATTTATTGATTCAAAATGTTTAAATATTGTAAAAGAGTATTTGGTGGGAGTAATTTTTGAGAGGGAATATTTTGGTGGAAAGTTTTGGTGGGAATTATTTTGGAGGGAGTTTTGTTGGGTGAATTTTGGAGGGAAACTTGGTGGAGTTTTAGTATAAATATATGTAGTAGTATGTAGAGAAAAGTGGAGGAGGTAGGAAGTAAAATAGAGAGCTTATGAGAGTCGTTCCACTCCGTCCCGTGAGGTTGTCTCGGTAATTCAATAACAATGGGAGCGAATTCCGTTATTGTAATCTACCATTTGTGAGAGGTGTTGAGAGATACGTGATAATATTCAAGAGTGTTGTAACGAGCATTCATTCTTGTAATATTGTTCGTATATAGTGGAATTTAAGTGGCCGCTGGTCCCGTGGTTTTTACTCTCTCTTGAGAGGTTTTCCACGTAAAAAATGTTGTGCGCGTTTTACTTTTATGCTTTGTCGATTTATTATTGACTTATACATGGTTATGTGGTTCTTAATGTGATGGGGATCGATCTTGAAAGTGATATGTATGCGGGTTTGATCCCAACAAATGGATTTGTCCACTCTTGATCAATGTGCATGTGTAGATGGTACTTCTTTATATCCTCAAGTGAAATAGACAATATTTTGCATAAGGCTTGCCTACAGAGGGGTTTACATTATTAGTGTTACTATAAGTCTATATTTAAAAGAGAAAATTACATGTAAAGTTTCATACTCTAAGGTAACTTAATGTTGTACCAAAAGTATTGTCAAGTTTATGACAAAAACAGAACCACGATCCCTACTTATTCTCATAAATAAACAAAAGGCACGTAGGGAACACGAAACAAGTTATAGCAAGACCAAGACAAGTTCAAAGTGTTAGACATAAAAAAATCAATAATAATCTAACTTTCATAACGACGGGATCAAGCAAGAGTTATGCCTAAAAATACGTTTTCGACCCATTTGACCCATTTTCATTTTAGATTTTTTAACCCATTTTACCCATTAGAAATAAAACGTAATCTTAACTTTCATTGGGTCAAAATTGCAACCTCCACTCATTATGGACTCCCCTTCAAAAATGGTACCACAGTCATCATCATTACAAAACTGATTGGTATTCATATGTATTCACAAGGCTCCCTTAATTTACTTACTGCCAGATATACTTGGTTTGAAGTATGAAGGATAACCTGTGCAAATAAGCAAAATAGATTTAAGCAGAAATTACGATACCTACATCATAATCAGAAACCATATTACAAACATCTTTATTTCGATAAAGTACCGGATGTCGATCTTAAACCCATAATCCATTCGAAACTAAAAGCTAGTTCAACTTTGTTATAAGCTCAAAACTTAAAAAAAAAAAAAAAAAAAAAACAGCTAATTCTGGACTCATATTTCATTAGGTTCTTAACACTCTGTTTTGGGTTAGTCTTGCACATAAAGATATTTGAGCAAAAATATGTAATTGAACAATCAAAAAACCCCAATACCAAATATTTGAGCAAAAATAATTAGATAAAAATTATAATAGTCAAATTAAATCGATATCGTTATATGAATCAATCGTATGAGACCTTATTTCAATTTAAGATAAAATGTAAAGACGACAAAATCGACATACCTGATATCGATGTTGTAAACTACGAACAACACTAAAGACCCCTAAAAGGATCAAAACACGACAATTATACATTACCCGTAACCATGTTCTACTAATTAATCGAAATCGATCGCAAATTAGTTTGCAATTACAAACTAATAAAATTGATTATATATAAATTCTTTGAACAGCGTCGATTGCTGAACATTCAGAATTAATAAACGAAAGTGTTGATAACATTAAACAATTGAACAAATCGTGAAGAAGATAAAGATTCAACTATAACCTTTTGATTTTGCGAACCTTAATTGCATATGCTTGATTGCTTCGGTACTTAACAATTTGTGCGAACCCTAATTGCATCTTTTGAATACACAAAGATGTGGCTAGGTTCAAAGGTATCTCTGAAGCTATCGCCTCCCGCTTCTCTAGTGAAATTGAAAAAGTGTTGCCTTTTTTTTTGAAGTTTAACCTAAACCCCTTTCATTAGGCACGGTTGTTTAGAGGGTAGTTTAGTCAACAAATAAATAAAATGGAGGAGAGAGACAAATGTTGAGTGATCAAGTAAATCCATAACCAATATTGAAAGTTGAGATTTGATCTAATGGTCCTTTTTATTCCATTAAAATTTTTTGAATGTTGATTAGCTAAAATCAACTTTGTTATTATATATAATATAGAATAGATATAATATAGATATAGATATTACTTTAATAACTGACCTAGATATTACTTGTTAATATAAATAATGTTAGTTTTAATGATAATAAATTAATAATTTTAAAAAAATGATAATAATAATAAAATATTAGTTGTGTTCATAATAATAATATTATTAATAATAATACTTATTACCATCTTAAGAACTTAACGGTGTTATATCTATACTTACATATGTATAGCTATTTTGTTTACAATATGCATGATCATAGTTATATCCTAATCAATATAAATCTTATATTTATCTAAATACTTATCTTATTCAAGATCATAATGGTTTCCATAATTTCCAAATTTAGTTCATAAACGTATAATACTTATTAATAATCATAATCATAATTGTACTATAATAATAATAATAATAATAATAATAATAATAATAACAATCTAAATACTAATGATAATATTAACAATAATACTTAATGGTACTACTTATAATAACTAAAAATGATAATGATAATAGTTGATGTGCGTAGAGGTGTATACAAAATAGTTATATTTTTACAAGAAAATACTATTAAATACGATACAATTTTACACAAGTTATTTATTTATTTATAGAGTGGGTATACCTAAACCTTGCTACAACACTTATAGGCAGTGTACCTAATCGTATAGTAGTGTAGTTTTTAGTAAGTCCGGTTCGTCCACAGGGAACTCGCCAAGTTTAACGCTATATTTTTAAAACTATATTTGTATATATATATATATGTATATATATATGTGTGTGTATATATATATATATATATATATATATATATATATATATATATATAAGTAGTATTATTATTATAAAAGGGGATTTTTACCGTTTAATGACCGGTTTGTCGATTTTAAAACTTTAGTCGCAGTTAAAACCTAATGTAAAATATTAAAAATAAATATAACTTAATTTTAAGCGTAAAGTAAATAACGATAATGAAATTGCGATAAATAAAAGTGCGATAAATGAAATTGCGATAATTAAAAAGTACGATAATTAAAATGACAATAAATAAACGTTTGATAATTAAAAGTGCAATTAAATATGAAATAAAGGAAATTAAATATGAAATAAAGGAATTATTGTAACGACCCGGAAATTTCCGATCAAATTTAAACCTTAAACTCTATATGTTTCCGACACGATAAGCAAAAACCTTAATGTTGAGTCTAGAAAGTTTGAAATCTATGTCTATGTAATCAATTACCCATTTGACTATACCGGCGATTCACGAACGATTGTTTGCAAATAAATATGTATATATATAAGTGTATATGTATTATATAAATGTTATCATACAATATATAATTAGTAAATATTATCTAAATTGTATTATTGATATATGTAACTACAAGTTAAAATATAGTTATTAATATTTTTATCATGAATAATATTAGTATTATTATAATTAGTAATATTATTACTACTATTAACAAAACTATTGTTATTATTATCATTACTATTGTTACTACCATTATTAATTACTAAGGTTATTATTAATATTTTTATTAACCTTATTATTAATAAATATCATTATATTTGTTATTTATATTATTAATATTATTAGATACCATTAAAATTGATATCATTTTTACTATTAGTATTATTTTGTTTCTTAATATTATTATTACTAATTCTATTTTAATTATCATTAGTTTTTATATTATAAACTGCATTAGTATTATTTAATTATATTAAGAATCTTATACTGGATATAAATAAATAAAAACGTGTAGGATCTGTTGGAGATCAGCAATTTATATTTTTATTTCAGATAAATACAAAAATTGTTGGATATTAACTGTTAAAGAGTCAATTTATGTTATATATGGACATCAGATAATACGTACCAGTTGAAACCAAATTTCCCTATACAAACAAATCGATCACCTCAAACAACTACAGCAAAGATTCGTTTTTTTCCATCTTATAAACAGCTATCAACACTTGTAATTGAGGATTAAAAACAGAAAAGAGGGAAACACACCCGGTACCCCTGTTCGCTACTACTTCTTTGCCATAATTCGATTTCAAACGATTTTTAAAATTGTAATAATGCAATCTTGTTGATGTTCCTTCACTTAAACTATCTGCAAAACCTTGAATCTTCATTCGTTTTATCAAAGTACAATTTTGGGAATTAAAGTTTAAATTTAACAAGTCAACAGATTCGTTATTCATGAAATTCGATTTCGTTTCAATGTTTCTGTTGAAATTAAGGGTCCACGAAGTTTCCAATGGTGATTATCAAAACAATTCGTGTTATAACTTTCGTCCAATACAGCCTTGAATTCGAAATTAAGGTTTGAATTCTTAATTTTTTTTTTCTCTTCGCAAACAGCAACAACAGAGGTTTTGTTACATATTTCTTTTAATTGAACAAACATACATCTCAGGTCATTTGTAAACGAATTTTAAATCTATTTTTAATTGCCAATCGTTGTTTTAATTGTGACCTGAGTACCCTGGTCGAAGAAGTGAAATGGAGAAGAAGAGATAGAAACAGGCGGGGTACGGGTTTAATAAAATGGGTGTCTGTTTAATTCACTAAAACATAAACGGTAGAGTGGTCTTTGGTGTTTTGATGTAACCGGGAGGTCTCGGGTTCAAACCCAGCTTGGGTCATTTTGTTTTAAGGAGCCTTTCAAAGGTAGTTTTTATTTATTTATTTATTCATTTATTTATTTTTATTATTATTATTATTAATATTATTATTATTATGATTATTAATATTGTTATTGTTAGTATTATAACTTTCATTATTACTAATATCATACTTAGATTTTTTTTTAAATATTAAAAACATTATTAAAATTATTAAGTATATAAGTATTATTTTTAGTATTATTATTTCGGTTACTATTATTAGCATTAATATTAAATTGATTAATAAAATTTTTGATATTATTATTACTAAAATTAGAGTATGATTATTAGTATAATTAGTATTATTATTATTGTTATCACTAAATATTAATATTAAGTATTATTATTTTTATTAATACTACCATAATACGACTTATTATATTTATCATTAATATTAGTAATAATATCATATTTATAATTATTGTTATTATTATTATTATTATTATTATTATTATTATTATTATTGTAAGTATTATTATTAATATTATCAGTATTATAATGATTATCATATTTTGTATTATTATAATAATTATCTTTTCAAATAAATGATATATATATATATATATTTAACAATTATAACTTAACAAAAATTATTATTTTTATTTAAAATATATATATAAATATGAATACATGAAAATATATAAAAATGATATAACTAAATAAATATATATATTTGTTCAGTTACGATTATATGTATTAATAGATATACGAATGATATAGGTTCGTGAATCAAAGGCCAACCTTATAAATTACCAATGGTGTTATATGTATTTTTACTACAAAATACATTAGGTGAGTATATAGTTCCACTTTTAAAACTCTAAGTATTTCGGGATGAGAATACATGTATTTTATGTTTTACGTTATGGACACAAGTAACTGAAAAATATATTCTACGTTGAGTTGTACCACTGGCATACTTCCCTGTAGCTTGGTAACTGTTATTTACAGCGGTATTGTAAACGCGAATCCTGTTGATAGATCTATCGGGCCTGACAACCCCAACCGGACTGGACGACCAGTATTCAACGGTTGCACAGTACTTCGTTTTGTGACTACACTTGGTACGGTGTAGTAAGATTTCATAATAAAGGGAATATGCGACGTGATTAAATGTTAAGTATGGTTACCAAGTGCTCAACCACTTAGAATATTTTTATTAAAATGTTTATATATGAAATCTTGTGGTCCATTGTTATAACGCTGCTAGCATCAAACCTATATATCTCACCAACTTTATGTTGACATTTTAAAGCATGTTATTCTCAGGTATGAGTTAAGTCTTCCGCTGTGCATTTACTCATGATAAGGACATTACTTGGAGTCGATCATCGCAATGGAACCAACTGTTGACGACGTCGTCCGGGAGGATTAGTCGCGGACCTTTCAGTTGGTATCAGAGCGTTGGTCTTAGCGAACCAGGCCTTGCATTAGTGTGTCTAAACTGGTAGTTGTTAGGATACATTAGTGAGTCTGGACTTTGACCGTGTCTGCCTGTCAAAAAGTTTTGCTTATCATTTCTAGTCGGAAACTATCTGCTTATCATCCTTAGGGAATTTCCTGCTTATCATTCTTTAGTCTAGACACGTCTTACTGCATTTAGTGCATCGATAGTATATAGACAACAATTCATATCTTAGCGCATCTGTAGACTTGCTGACATATACCGTAAATTCCTCTGTAGTCTACGGAATCTTTAGTACTATATATATATAGGTATTCTATGAAGTTAGGATATCATTCTATATTCGAAAATCGTATCACCTCAAAGATCCTTTTCATCCACCAAATTGCTCTCTTGGCGATGAACTTGAAGCACTTACCGGCGAACCTGTTCGAGAAACCATTTTCTCTCTCATTTCTAGAGTATCTTGTCACGATTACATACTATCCCATATTTCGAATCTTGTTCATTCGCTCGCCCCAACCGCCAATCATCCCGGTATAATAGAAGAAGTCAACGAACTCCGTGCTCGGGTAGTGGCTTTGGAGAATATGGTGCGAAGGTTACAAACACCAGCAGCAACATCAGCAGCGTAATTAGCACCACCATCATCAACGCCGACAGTACCCTTATCACCCCCCAACCACAACCGCGTCATAAATCTCCACATCTCAATCTGTACCTCGGATATCAACCTCACACGCCTCAATATCATCATCTATACTTCGAGTATGATCTTCGTTCTACATATCGTTCTACATCGATTACCTTCGCTTTACGTAACGTTCTACCTCATATATCTTCGTTCGACATGGTGATTATGAAATCTCTAATGTTTTAGAGATCAAGTAATCCAGTATCAACGATAAATCAAATGAGTTTAATATCTTATTGACTCATTAAATCTATAATTACATCTGAAGAAAATATATATGCAAGTATATTTTCATAAAGATTGTAATTAAAAATTCTTTCGTACAAACTGTTAATGATGAAAATATTTTAACGGGTGGGTAGTACCCGAGGAATATTTAGAATTCACATTAATAAGTTACACTGTACATTCTTTGAATCTGATTCAACGATCATTTACTATCCTACTTACGACTACCGATATACGTATCCGTTCACCACAGAATAACCATCTCTATTCAAATTTCATATTGGATTTTGACCTATCAGAATCCAACAAGTGGCATAACGAAGAAAACATTGGACAAAAATAAAAAGTGTTAGAAACAAACGAATTAATTAATTGAAATTGTGATAGGAATCCACGCTAACTGTTCCGGCTAACTGTTCCCAGCTAACTGATTAACATTTAATTTATCGCAATTTACATTCCCGCAATTTTAATTTCTGCACTGTACGTACTTGATGTCGAACGAGGTGTATATAAAATAGCTTATATTTTACTAGGAAATACTATTAATTACGATACAATTTTACACAAGATATTTATTTATTTATAGAATGGATATACTTAAACCTTGCTACAACACTTATAGGCAGTGTACCTAATCGTACAGTAGTGTAGTTTTTAGTAAGTCCGGTTCGTTCCACAGGGATATCTTTAAGCAAAGCTCAACGCTATATTAGTTTACTTTTATAAAAATACAAATATATATATAAGTAATATTATTATTATAAAGGGGGGTTTTTACCGTTTAATGACCGGTTTGTCGATTTTAAAACTTTAGTCGCAGTTAAAACCTAATGTAAAATATAAAATAAATACAAGACTTTAAATTAAAGCGTAAAGTAAATAACGATAATGAAATTGCGAATAATAAAAATGCGATAAAATAAAATTGCGATAATTAAAAGTACGATAATTAAAAGTGCGATTAAATATAAAATAACAATAAATAAAAGTGCGATAATTAGAAGTGCAATTAAATATAAAATAAAGGAAATTAAATATGAAATAAAAGAATTATGCTTATTTAAACTTCCGTAATCATGATGTTTGACGTGTTGATTTTAGTTTTATGCCCATGGGTTAATTGTCCTTTGTCCTGGATTATTCAATATGTCCGTCTGGTTTTCGTCCATAACAGTCCATCAGTCATAAATATAAATTGCAAGTGTCCTTGTCAAATTATTATTATACCCGAAGATAAATATTCCAACTAATTGGGGATTCGAATTGTAACAAGGTTTTAATACTTTGTTTAATGAATACACCAGGTTATCGACTGCGTGTAAACCAAGGTTTTACTACTTTGTTAACAATTACACCAATTACCCTTGAATGTAATTTCACCCCTGTTTTAATTATTCTAGTGGCTATTAATCCATTCCCGTGTCCGGTTAAATGAACGATTATTCGTACATATAAATACCCCGCCCATCGTGTCCGATCGAGTGTATATGGTAATTTATAGGGACGCCCAATTGTAAATCTTTATATTAACATTAACAAACTTTCATTTAGTTAAACAAATATAAAGCCCATTAATAGCCCATAGTCTAGTTTCCACAAGTGTCGTTCTTTTGTCCAAACCCCAATTATGGTACAAAGCCCAATTACCCAATTTTAGTAATTAGCCCAACATCATGATTACTTCGTTTTAAATAAGCATAATAATAACTTAGCTACGAGACATTAATGTAAAAAGGTTGAACATAACTTACAATGATTAAAAATAGCGTAGCGTTACACGGACAGAATTTCGACTTACACCCTTACAACATTCGCTAACATACCCTTATTATTAGAATTATAATTAAAATTAAAATATAAATTATAAATATAAATATATTACTTCGTATGAAGAGAAGAAAAAAAATAATGTGTAAAATTCGATCAGAATTCGGTTGGCTTTATAGCCAGAAGTGAAATTTGGGTCTCCGCGACTCGCGGCAAAATGGCCTTAAAACTCCGCGAGTCGCGGAGAGGTATTTTCATTTCACACCCTTGGAGTTTCTGGCTGCCGACGGTTTTAATAATATATATATATAATATATATATAATTAATATAATTAATTATATATTATATTATATTTATATACATAGTTAACTTGTAATTTTTAGTCCGTTGCGTCGAGCGTTAAGAGTTGACTCTGGTCCCGGTTCCGGATTTTCGAACGTCCTCGCGTACAATTTAATATCTTGTACTTTGCGTTTTGAATCTTGTACTCTTTGTGATTTCGAGACGTTTCTTATCAATAATTGGAACCTTTTTGATTGTCTTTTGTACTTTTGAGCTTTTTGGTCGTTTGCGTCTTCAAATCGTCGAATCTGTCTTTTGTCTTCACCTTTTATTATTTAAACGAATATCACTTGTAAATAGAACAATTGCAACTAAAAGCTTGTCTTTCTTGAGGAATAATGCTATGAAATATATGTTCGTTTTTAGCATTATCAAATATTCCCACACTTGAGCGTTGCTTGTCCTCAAGCAATATTGTCTTGAAATACTAGAATCACTTCTTTATTCTTCACACTTTGTACATCAGTGATTTCTATACGGCGGTATAAACAATGGTAGTAACGATATGGTTTACAGTCCCACATGACTATAAAAATTTAGATCCATTAAGGAAATTGGATCTTTATGAAAACATTTGATCTTTTGAAAATTAAATCTAGTTTTTACCCTAGATAAGTTTTCCGGAATAACCCTTTACCGGTGTTTGCAAAATATTTTTGTGGGTTTGGTGGGTTTCAGAATTGAAAATTTTAGCTCAAAACTTGCGGTTTTGTGTCACCCACTTGCTAACCTTGTATTTGGAAAGCAACACTTCCAGTTTACTTGTTCCGTATATTACCTTTCGGCAAACTACCGTCCGGTTGTAAAGGAAAGCGTTGAACAAGCAACTGTTTAAGGCAATGTCCCGTGACATGCTTTTGATTATGGTCTATAACGTGTCGGACGCAATTACTATCCTTGGTAGGAGCAATAGTAAAGCTCACCCTTATAATTTGTCGGTCTGGCACAAAGTCCTGTCTTTGACCATGTTATGCAACCACCGTTCTTACGGTTGACACCCGATTTAGTTCAGGTGACCTAATGAATTCCAGGTGAATTCCTAGGATTTTACGTTCAATGGTAATGAACGCATTGAAAATGGGTTTTCAGAAAACAAATCGGTTTGTATTTTTGATCAAAATATTTTCTCGTTCAAGCTCGAGTTTAGATATCATCGAATTCCATGAGTTTGTAATTCTCAATCTTTAAGGTCAATCTCTAGGATTGAGTAATATCAGTCTTAAAAGCTGATTTTTAATCTTTAAGGAGATTATCCTTTCTGGGGATCTGATTCATTAGTCTTATCCAGCTAATTTGCACGGTGCCCCCCCATTGTACGAGATAAATCCTTCTCATGGTTAGGATAAATCTGACCACTTGTCGACCCTGTTTAATGCTGAGGTCCGTGGATTTCCTGCTGATTTTAGTGATGACTTTTCTAGATTTTTCGTCAACCTACAGCTGGTCTGGACGACAACTTCATGACCTAAATCAAGAAGCGCGTGTCTTTTTCGGAAGACTTTACTTCCTTTTAATGATGGAATTGATTCATCGTGTAGATCCATCTCTTCTTTTCTTTCATTGGGTAAAACAGTTTAGTTTAGTTCAAAGCAAAAGTATTTTCAGTTATTTGTTACAAATATATGTGGCATATGTTTAAAATAACTTGGTAAATTTTCCCACACTTGGCTTTTTATTTTTCTTTTTATCGTCCTCTATTCCATTTTAAATGAATTTTGACGTTTTAGTTTGTTTCTCAATTTATGTCCTTTTTGAGGTAACAATAATTTCGGTGTTAAAACCTAGTTTTATCGTTCATAAATATGTATAAACATGTTTTTGAATTCATTTAATTGAAAATTTTGAAAAATTTTACTAGAATTGGGTAGTCAGTATATAAGACCAGGGCTGTTCTTTATTATCAGAGAGCACTAGATTCTAATACAACTACTGCTTTACTAGTATTTTTAATGGTAACCAAGTGTTTTAATATAAAAATTTTAAAATCCGAAAGAATTTAATCCCTTCCCACACTTAAGATCTTGCAATGCCCTCATTTGCAAGAAATCAGTAACAATTTAAATTATTGAGGGTGATTTGTGTGAAAATGATTAAATTTTTACCAAAGTTTCCAAATATATTGGCGTTTGTTTGCTGAATGATAAATGGTGCACGTCATTTGTTCATTCCGTCTTGTTGTTATTTCACATATATTTTGCATCATTGTTGTCAAAATTACTTGCTTTTGCTGAACTTAATGCCAGTCTTTGAAAATGCGTTGTTTTCCCCTGTTGTGTACATAAGATAAACTGCAAACATATATACATATTTTTGAAGTTTGGTTTATTACCCCACATTCAAAAATTATTAAAATCTAAGAATAAAAGTTAGATAATTATAAAAATGATTACAATATTAACAAAAATATTAAATATATCAATAATTACAAATTACAAAATAATAAAAAATAATAAGTAAACTAAGGATGATATTGGTACCAATAGGGGTTCCACGCATAACCATAAGTGCTATAGAATGCTTCGGCAGGGTCATACGTAGGATATGGTGGCTGCATCTCTATCGACCAAGGAGGGAAGACGGGCTTCGGTGTAGGAATATAGTTTCTACCTATATGTTGGCAATGCGCTATGATCTGGTTCTGATGAACTTGCCAATCTTCAAATGCTCTCTGTCTAGCATTTTCGTATTCCTGAGAAGCTATAAACCTATGCATTTCTTGCCCCCCTCCTACATTACCTTGTTCCTGGTTTCTCTCTACCTGTGGATGTCTACCATTGTATCGTACTGCGGCGTTGTTTCGCCGCTTCAAAACTTTCGCACCATGGTACACATTTAAACCTATAGTGTCGCGGGGTTCCGGCTCTTCTACTAATAATCCCCCCCGACTTATATCCACACCGAGATATTCACCAATCAAAGTAATAAAAATACCACCCCCTATTATGCTATGTGGACGCATCCCTCGAACCATAGCTGATAAATAATAACCCACACAATATGGTATACTTACAGCGCTGTGTGGGTCTCGAATACACATATGGTAAAACAGATCTTGTTCATTTACCTTTTCTTTGTTTTTACCCCTTTGTGTAATCGAGTTAGCTAAAAACCTATGTATTACTCTTAATTCGGCTCTATCTATATCCAAATAAGAGTAGTTTCCCCCTTTAAAACGGTGATGGCTTGTCATTTGACTCCACACACCGTGTGTATCAAAATTTTCATCTATTTTCCTACCGTTTAGTATCAATCCTCTACAATCGGCAGACGCTAATTCCTCAGGCGTATATATACGTAAAGCCTGAGCCATGTCCAGTAAAGACATGTGGCGCATCGAACCGCCTAACAAAAATCTAATAAAAGAACGATCGGTTAAACTAGCTACCCGATCATTCAACTCTATACTACATAACAACTCTTCACACCATACTTTATATACAGGTCTGCGTATGGTGAATAAACATATCCAGTCATTAAAATAAGAATTACCATACCTCTGTACCAGTAATTCCCTAATTGGCCCGGCCAATTCTTCAGCTTCCAAGGGTCCCCATTCTATGACCCTCGGTACCTCAACAACCTTGGAATGAAGAGTATGCAAACCCCGTTGATATTTTGGATAATCTATCCAAAGTCTGTCAAATCTCAGGTTCGGGTGCAACTGTTCCAAGTGCATATCTGAAAAGGTCATGACTGGATGAGGTACATCCTGCTTGTAGTAGTTATCTACCTCCTGTTGTTCCAAGTTCTCAGCAGGAGCATGACGGGCTTGGGATGAAGATTCACCCCTTTCATTCTGCAAAACACATCAAACACAAATTTTGTGCATCCAAATATGCATTAGTGTCAGCAAAATCATCAATCAAAATAATTACAATGACATTATCAATTTATATCAAACTTAAGCTTATTTTCACATTTTTATCAAATCTACACTTTTTCAAATAAGCATATACGAAAATTTTCGCCAAGTTCATAAGCATTCAACTCAAATAACATGTCAAAATAATCATTACTAGCAAATAAACAAGTCTCAAATGGCATTATCTTTCAAAAATCAAGTTCATGAATTTTGGACTTGAAAAAGTCCACTTTAATTCTCAAAATCATGTTTAGGCTCAAAGTTTGGATCTTTTAACTACCTAGACATGTTACACTACTCAATTTAGCAACAATTCATGACAAAAATCGGCCATAACCTGTTTATATCAAAAAGCCCCAAATTGCTCAAGAACACAAACCCTAGATTCTAAAGATTTTGAAGTTTTTGGCTTCAAATCATGTTAACAAGCATCAATCTAGGTTATACATGCATAATATACTAACAATTTAACACTAATTACACTAAAAATTAACAAAATTCAAATTATAAAAATATGCTCAAGAACACACTAAAATTCGGATTTAAAGGTGATTTGGGGTGTAATTGTACCTGTTTTCTTGAGTAATTCTTAGATAAGATCCTCCTCAACATGATTGTAGTGAAAAATTTGAAGATTAACGGTGAAAAATCGAGTTTTTGGGATGATTTTAGTGGGTTTTTCGGGGGTTCTTTTCGCAGAAAATTTCTGTGTTTTTGGTGGTGGGAGTAAACTGATCGAGCAGCTCCTTATATTTTTTTTTCTGTAATTTTGTCCCTCCGCGAGTCGCGGAGGTTTTCACTGAAAACTCCGCGAGTCGCGGAGTTATTATTTTTTTTTTTTTTTTTTTTTTTTTTTTTTTTTTTATATATAACCTTTAACTTATAAAACAATTAAGAAATTAATTTTAAAATTTTGTTTCCCTTGTTATTTAGGACGAGGTCGTTTCGGATCGATGTCCTAGTCCGTCCCTCGACAAAATTTTAAAATTTGTCTTTTTGTAGCGATTGTTTTAAAAGCTAAGATTTTTGGGTTTTTTTAATGTTTTTGGCATACTTTAAATCAATAAGATTAAAAATAATGATAATAAAAGTTCTCGTCCCTCCCTCGGGTAAAGCAATTTCGGTTCAAAGACCTAGTCTTCAACTTACGACGAATTTTAAAATCATATTTTTAACTTAATGAGATAAAGTAAATTTTTGTTTTTAAATTCACACAACTTAAATATAAAATTCAAAATTAATATTAAAAATTCAAAATTCACACCAAACTTAAAATTTGAAATGCATAAAATTAAAATTTCATATTTTAAAAATTAAAAATTCAAACCAAACTTAATTTAAAAATTCATATTATAAATTTACACCAAACTTATATTAATTTTTCAAATATTTACAATTTTAAAAATATTGTTTTTACAAAGTTTACAATATTAATTTAAGATTTAAATATTAAGATTAAAAACATAATAAAATTAAAAATCTTTTTGTCTTTTTATCCCACTTTAATCAATCAAATATTATCAAAAATATGCGCCCCTCTTTTCGGTAAAGTAATTTCGGTTCCAAGACCTAATTTAACTCATGACGAATTTTTGAAATATTTTGGGTTGATTGATTAAAGATATTTATACCTTAAGAATAAACGTTAAATTTCGCAGTGATGTAATAAATTTTTGAAGGATATCAATAATTTCGGTCGCCAAACCTAATTTTATTTAATACCAATTTAATACTTTTTAGCGAACAAATTAGCGTTTATTATCAAAAGGTTAAAAATAAAAATAAAAATAAAAACTGTACAGACATACCTGTGAAATAGATTTCTTAGTTATATGATCTATTATATTCATAAGATAGTCGGTTTAATTGGTCTTCCATGGCTGCATAGGCGTAACCTCGAGCATTCATTGTCTTTTCTTCTAAACATATGAACGGTCCGTCTCTGCATAAAGTAACAAATTCGGTATTTGAATAGGTTTGATTATTTGAACATTTACCTCCATGTGACCATTTTCCGCATTTGTGACATTTTTCTAAGTGTCGTGCTCTTCTTTTCGCTGCGGATTTTGATTTTCCTTTACCAAATTGTAACTTATTATCTTCGCATCTGGATCCTTTTCTAACTCCGTCCATTCTTTCTCTGATTACTGATACTAATTCACTCGGTAGTATGTCATTATTACGTTTAGTGATCAAAGCGTGTAGCATTAGACCATGGTTTAGTTCACAGGCAGTCTTCATTACGTAAAAACCTAAAAAAAATAAAAATTCAGAATGGGGGGAGAAGACTAGTTCTTTAGGGTCTGCTAGGGAAAGACCATACGTGTTCCATTTTCGAGAACTACACGAAAACAGACAATCTAACTCTAACAGAAATATATATTATCCTTTAAAGACTTGATTCTCCCCACACTTAGTTAGCTGTGGTATCGAAATTGTGATTAACTTCGTTGTCGACTTCCATCGGACCATGTATGTAATGTTTAACTCTGTGACCATTAACTTTAAATTCAATCCCATTTGAATTTATTAATTCTATCGTTCCGTATGGGAAAACTCTTTTGACTATGAATGGTCCAGACCATCTTGATTTCAATTTTCCAGGAAATAGCTTGAATCGTGAATTGAAAAGAAGAACTCTGTCTCCTTCTTTGAATTCTTTTGATCTTCTGATTCTTTTATCATGCCATTTCTTTGTTCTTTCTTTTTAGATTAACGAATTTTCGTATGCTTCATGTCTTAATTCTTCTAATTCGTTTAGTTGACTTAATCGTAGACGTCCGGCTTCATGTAAATCAAGATTACATGTCTTCAAAGCCCAAAATGCTTTGTGTTCAATTTCTACTGGAAGATGACATGCTTTTCCATAAACAAGTCTAAAAGGTGTGGTTCCAATTGGAGTTTTGTAGGCTGTTCTAAAAGCCCAGAGTGCATCCTCCAATTTAATGGACCATTCCTTCGGATTTGATCCTACGGTTTTCTCTAGAATACGTTTTAAAGCTCGGTTGGTATTTTCAACTTGTCCACTTGTTTGTGGATGATATGCGGTGGAGATTTTATGAGTTACTCCATATCTTTTAAGAACTTTCTCAAGTTGATTATTACAGAAATGAGTACCCCGATCACTTATTAAAGCTTTCGGTGTTCCAAACCTTGCAAAAAGACGTTTTAAAAAGTTGACTACAACTCGTGCATCGTTAGTTGGGAGAGCTTGTGCTTCCGCCCATTTAGATACATAGTCAATGGCTACGAGTATATATAGATTATTATGAGATTTTGGAAATGGACCCATAAAGTCAATACCCCAAATGTCAAATACTTCACATACTTGGATGACATTTTGTGGCATTTCATCACGTTGACTTATTTTTCCGGCCCTTTGACATGCATCACAGGATTTGCAAAGAAGGTGTGCGTCTTTGTAAATTGTAGGCCAATAGAATCCAGCTTCATAAACTTTTCTTGCTGTTAGTTGAGGCCCATAATGCCCTCCTGTTGGTCCTGTGTGACAATAGTTTAAAATTTTACTAGCTTCATCTCCAAATACACATCGGCGTATTATTCCATCGGGACAACTTTTAAACAGATGTGGATCTTCCCAGAAATAGTGTTTTATATCACTGAAGAATTTCTTTCGTCTTTGGTACGATAATCCTTTTTCAAGGAATCCACAAACTAAGTAGTTTGCATAGTCTGCAAACCATGGGATTTCTTTATAATCTATCTTCAATAGATATTCATCAGGAAAGTTGTCTTGTATGGCCGATTCATTTAGAACTTCTAATTCGGGATTTTCAAGACGAGAAAGATGATCAGCGGCGAGATTTTCTGCTCCTTTTTTATCTCGGATTTCAATATCAAACTCTTGTAAGAGTAAGATCCAACGGATTAATCTTGGTTTAGCATCTTGTTTTGAAAATAGGTATCTAAGAGCAGAATGGTCGGTATAGACCACCGTTTTTGCTAGAACGAGATATGATCGAAATTTGTCAAAAGCAAAGACAATAGCAAGGAGTTCTTTTTCAGTAGTTGTATAGTTCGTTTGTGCTCCTTGTAACGTCTTACTAGCATAATATATAGGTTGAAATCGTTTTTCAATCCTTTGTCCTAAAACGGCTCCCATTGCAAAATCACTTGCATCGCACATTAGTTCAAATGGTAGATTCCAATTTGGTGTTATCATGATCGGCGCATTAGTGAGTTTTTCTTTAAGAATATTAAAAGATTTGATACATTCATCTGAAAAGATGAATGGCGCATCCTTTTCTAGGAGTTTATTCATAGGAGTGGCAATTTTAGAAAAATCTTTTATAAAACGTCGGTAAAAACCGGCATGCCCTAGAAAACTCCTAACTCCTCTAACATTGGTGGGATGTGGAAGTTTAGCAATTACATCTACTTTAGCTCTATCCACTTCAATTCCTTCTTTTGAAATTTTATGTCCAAGAACGATGCCTTCTTTAACCATAAAATGGCATTTCTCCCAATTAAGCACTAGATTTGATTTTTCGCATCTAATTAGCATTCGTTCCAGATTAACTAGACATGATTTAAATGTATCACCGAAGACTGAAAAGTCATCCATGAATACTTCCATGCATTCTTCTATCATGTCGTGAAAAATTGCCATCATACACCTTTGAAAGGTTGCAGGGGCGTTGCAAAGTCCAAATGGCATGCGTTTGTAAGCAAAAGTACCATAAGGGCACGTGAATGTGGTTTTCTCTTGATCTTCGGGTGCTATTGGAATTTGAAAATATCCGGAAAATCCATCTAGAAAACAATAGTAACTATTTCCGGCTAATCTTTCCAACATTTGATCTATGAAAGGTAAGGGGAAGTGATCTTTTCTGGTGGCGTCATTTAATTTTCTATAATCAATACATACACGCCATCCTGTTACAGTCCTAGTAGGAATAAGCTCATTTTTCTCATTTGTAATGACAGTCATGCCACCCTTCTTAGGCACGCATTGAACTGGGCTTACCCATGGACTATCAGAAATTGGATATATCAAACCTGCATCTAGCAGTTTAATAATCTCTTTCTTAACTACATCTTGCATATTAGGATTTAGTCTTCGTTGGCGTTGCACATACGTTTTATGACCTTCTTCCATAAGGATTTTATGTGTGCAATACGAAGGACTTATTCCTTTAATATCATGAATCTTCCATGCAATGGCTGGTTTATGAGCTTTCAACACAGAAATGAGTTGTGATTTCTCATTTTCAGTAAGAGAAGACGATATTATTACAGGTAATTCAGATTCACCATGTAAATAAGCGTATTCCAAATGGTTTGGAAGTGGCTTTAACTCTAATTTCGGAGGTTCTTCTATCGATGATTTATATCGATATCTGTCTTCTTCTTTTAGCATTTGAATTTCTTCTGTTGTTGGTTCATATCCATTAGCTATAAGTGTAGCTAACATTTCAGCTTCATCAATTGGTTCATTTCCTTCACCTAAAGAACATTCTCCTGTTCCTTGTAGTTCTGGAAATTCTTCTAATAATTCTGCATGTGCATCTATAGTTTGAATATAATAACATGTATCATCTGCAGATTGTGGTTGTTGCATTGCTCTATCCACTGAAAAGGTAACACTCTCATCCTCTATACTTAGGGTCAGTTTCTTACCGAACACGTCTATCATTGCTTTAGCCGTGTTTAAGAATGGTCTTCCTAATATGAGAGGAACTTGAGAATCTTCTTCCATGTCCAAAACAACAAAATCTACTGGAAATACTAAAGTACCAACTTTAACTAGCATGTTCTCCATTATCCCTCTAGGATATTTTATTGATCTATCGGCTAGTTGTATGCTTATTCTTGTTGGTTTCAATTCTCCAAGGTCTAGTTTAGCGTATAGTGAATACGGCATTAAATTTATACTAGCACCTAAATCTGCTAATGCTTCTATTGAACTAAGACTACCCAGAAAACATGGAATTGTGAAACTTCCTGGATCAGATAGTTTTTCTGGTATCTTATTCAACAGCACTGCTGAACAATTAGCATTCATAGTAACAGCCGAGAGTTCTTCCATTTTCTTTCTATTCGTGATTAGATCTTTCAAGAATTTAGCATATCTTGGCATTCCTGAAATCACATCAATGAAAGGAAGATTTACATTTATCTGTTTAAACATATCCAAGAATTTGGATTGCTCGGCTTCAAGTTTCTCTTTCTTCATTTTACTCGGGTAAGGAAGTGGTGGTTGGTATGGTTTAACATAAGGCTTATCCTTAACTGTGTTATCTTCATTAACCTTTTCAACTACCGGTTCTTTTTCCTTATCTTGATCAGGTTGTGGTTCTTGTGGAGTAGGAATAGTTTCATCAGAAGTTACAGGTATTTCAGGTGGTTTAAGTGTTGTACCACTTCTTGTGGTAATAGCTTTAGCTGTTTCGTTCCGGGGGTTAGCATTTGTATCACTAGGTAAACTTCCCGGTTTTCTTTCACCTATTAACCTTGCTAGGTTACTTACTTCTTGTTCCAGATTTTGAATAGAAGCTTGTTGATTTCTAAATGCTTGAGCATTTTGTTCATTGGTTTGTTTTTGAGATGTGAAAAACTGCGTTTGAGTTTCAACTAGCTTCGTCATCATTTCTTCTAAATTCGGCTTTTTATCATCGGTTTGTTGTGGTGGTTTGTTTTGAAAATTCGGTCTTTGCTGATTGTAAGTATTATTGGATAATTGTGGATTGCTAGGACCTTGTTGGTTGTTGTATGGAATATTTCGGTTATAATTCTGGTTTTGATTGTAAATCGGTCTTGGCGGTTGATAATTATTCTGATAATTATTTCCAGGCCTTTGGTTTATGTATGAAATATTCTCTCTTTGTTCCATTGTTAATTCAATACTGAGACAATCTTTTGTCAAATGTGGTCCTCCACACTGCTCACAACTAATTCGTATTGAGTGAATATCCTTAGTCATCTTTTCCATTCGTCTCTCCACAGCATCTATTTTTGCGGAAATGGAATCTAAGTCATGGCTAGAATCGGCTCTAGCTGCTTTAGATGATCTAATGATGTCTTTTTCTTGGTGCCACTCATGTGAGTGGGAAGCAGTATTATCAATAATTTTGTAAGCATCAGTTTCGGTTTTCTTCATAATCGAACCACCAGCTGCTATATCTATGTCTTTTCTTGTAGTGATGTCGCATCCTCGGTAAAATATTTGTACTATTTGACAGGTGTCTAAACCATGTTGCGGACATCCTCTTAACAACTTTCCATATCTTGTCCACGCCTCATATAGAGTTTCATTTGGTTTCTGTGTGAACGTAACAATTTCTGCTTGAAGTCTTACTGCTTTAGATGCAGGAAAGAATTGTTTAAGAAATTTATCAATTAAAACATCCCATGTATTGATCGCCCCTTCAGGTAACGATTCCAACCAATCTTTGGCTTCTCCCTTTAAAGTCCAGGGAAATAACATGAGATATATCTGTTCATCCTCCACTTCTCGTATTTTAAATAGTGTGCAGATCCTATTAAAGGTACGTAGATGTTCATTTGGATCTTCCTTCGGCGCACCACTAAATTGGCATTGATTAGTCACCATGTGTAAAATTTGTCCTTTGATTTCATAATCTGGCGCATTAATGTCTGGATGAGTAATTGCGTGACCTTGGCCAGTGCGTTTAGCTCTCATTCGGTCTTCCATACTTAAAGGTTCCAGATTCTCCATAATTGAATTTGTTGACTCGGTATCACTAGATGGTTCTGATTTAATAGTTCGTTCCTCAACAATCTCTGTTTGAATGATTGGTGGTTCCGGAGGAAAGTTTAATGGTTCAGGATCTATGAACCGTTCCTGAATATTTTCTGGATTCTCAATTGTGAGGTTTGTTTCAAAAACTGGATTATCGGAAATTTGAACTGAAGTACTTGGTCGACTGGATGACGATTCTAAAGAAAAATCAACGGCGGTTATATTTGTTAAACGATGTCTTGATCGAGTTACAGGTGGTGAACATACAAAAGGTGGTGAACGTCTTGCTCGGTGCATTCACTGAATATCCTATTAGTTTTTAAAAAGGAAAGAAAAATTATAATAAGTTATCCAATCAATAGACTTTTCTGATTTTGCCCACGTTTCGAATAGCCAAAAGATGCAGCAGAGGGGCAGGATTCGTTTGGTCTCAATATAATTGAGGACTGTTTGGCTCCAATAACCCGGTCCACGTACAAATCCAACTATTACTACGAACCAGAAAATTTTGATGTCTATTAATTTAACCACTTAAAATAAATTTTCGTAATTTTAAGAAATTAAGATAAGAAGTAGAATAAAATTCTAAGTCCTAAAAACTAGAATGGCGAGAAATAAGAAAGACAAAGAGTTCGTCGCAAAAGGTCGAAAAAGAAAAATTGGTTGAAAAATAAAAGGTGACGGAAAAATAAAAGAAACTTATCAAAACTTAAAAATACTTAACTAATTTAACCTTATTACTACAACTAACTTAAAATTATAATCGCAAATTGAAATTACTAATTGGAATGATAATTGATACATAGTAAAAGGTCTAAAAATATTAAAGCTTACAGGAAAAACTAAATCCCAAATGGAAATAACTTAAAAAGAAACTAAAACTTAAAAAGGGCGTCGCAAAATTCTAAAGCACCTAATTCTTAGTTTAAAGAAAAAGCACTTAAGGAATTCTACGGCAAAGCCTAAAAATCTAGGAGTAAAAATAACTATAGCAAAAACTAAGTTTAAAATTAATTATGAGCTAAAAATACAAAAGTTACGCTACAACGATTAAAAAGGTACAAAATATAAAAATATACAAAAAGTTGTAAAAAGTACAATTTTTATAAAAAATATTATTTTTATATTATTTATTTAATAAAACTACTAATTTTTCAATTTTAATAAAACTAATTAAACAAAATACATAAATATAAAGTAAAAAGTAAAAATAAAACTAAAATTAATAATAATAATAATAATTAAGTAATTAATAATAATAATAATAAATTAAAACCCGTGATTAGGGTTTTGTCCGTGTGTCAGAAACCCTCCGCGAGTCGCGGTGAATAAAGAGTAAAACCCCGCAAGTCGCGGGGTTCAGGAATTCTGTTGACAGGTAGTTCTTTTTACGCGTTTTTCTTTTTTTATTTTTATTTATTTTTCTGTTTTCTGTTTTTAATTTAAATAAACGATTTTTAATAAAATTTATATTTTTATAAATTAAAATAAAGATAAAGAAACTTATAAAACTTAAATATTTAACAAAATCCTAAAAATACTTATATTTTTGTTTTTCTTTTTATATTTTTGAATGATTAAAACGTAATTTTTACAAAAACGACTTTTAATAAAAGTAAATAAAAATCTTTTTTTTTTTTTATATTAGCGTTGCGCTTCCGGCTTTTAAGAGTAGTTCCCCGGCAGCGGCGCCAAAAAATACTTGATGTCGAACGAGGTGTATATAAAATAGCTTATATTTTACTAGGAAATACTATTAATTACGATACAATTTTACACAAGATATTTATTTATTTATAGAATGGATATACTTAAACCTTGCTACAACACTTATAGGCAGTGTACCTAATCGTACAGTAGTGTAGTTTTTAGTAAGTCCGGTTCGTTCCACAGGGATATCTTTAAGCAAAGCTCAACGCTATATTAGTTTACTTTTATAAAAATACAAATATATATATAAGTAATATTATTATTATAAAGGGGGGTTTTTACCGTTTAATGACCGGTTTGTCGATTTTAAAACTTTAGTCGCAGTTAAAACCTAATGTAAAATATAAAATAAATACAAGACTTTAAATTAAAGCGTAAAGTAAATAACGATAATGAAATTGCGAATAATAAAAATGCGATAAAATAAAATTGCGATAATTAAAAGTACGATAATTAAAAGTGCGATTAAATATAAAATAACAATAAATAAAAGTGCGATAATTAGAAGTGCAATTAAATATAAAATAAAGGAAATTAAATATGAAATAAAAGAATTATGCTTATTTAAACTTCCGTAATCATGATGTTTGACGTGTTGATTTTAGTTTTATGCCCATGGGTTAATTGTCCTTTGTCCTGGATTATTCAATATGTCCGTCTGGTTTTCGTCCATAACAGTCCATCAGTCATAAATATAAATTGCAAGTGTCCTTGTCAAATTATTATTATACCCGAAGATAAATATTCCAACTAATTGGGGATTCGAATTGTAACAAGGTTTTAATACTTTGTTTAATGAATACACCAGGTTATCGACTGCGTGTAAACCAAGGTTTTACTACTTTGTTAACAATTACACCAATTACCCTTGAATGTAATTTCACCCCTGTTTTAATTATTCTAGTGGCTATTAATCCATTCCCGTGTCCGGTTAAATGAACGATTATTCGTACATATAAATACCCCGCCCATCGTGTCCGATCGAGTGTATATGGTAATTTATAGGGACGCCCAATTGTAAATCTTTATATTAACATTAACAAACTTTCATTTAGTTAAACAAATATAAAGCCCATTAATAGCCCATAGTCTAGTTTCCACAAGTGTCGTTCTTTTGTCCAAACCCCAATTATGGTACAAAGCCCAATTACCCAATTTTAGTAATTAGCCCAACATCATGATTACTTCGTTTTAAATAAGCATAATAATAACTTAGCTACGAGACATTAATGTAAAAAGGTTGAACATAACTTACAATGATTAAAAATAGCGTAGCGTTACACGGACAGAATTTCGACTTACACCCTTACAACATTCGCTAACATACCCTTATTATTAGAATTATAATTAAAATTAAAATATAAATTATAAATATAAATATATTACTTCGTATGAAGAGAAGAAAAAAAATAATGTGTAAAATTCGATCAGAATTCGGTTGGCTTTATAGCCAGAAGTGAAATTTGGGTCTCCGCGACTCGCGGCAAAATGGCCTTAAAACTCCGCGAGTCGCGGAGAGGTATTTTCATTTCACACCCTTGGAGTTTCTGGCTGCCGACGGTTTTAATAATATATATATATAATATATATATAATTAATATAATTAATTATATATTATATTATATTTATATACATAGTTAACTTGTAATTTTTAGTCCGTTGCGTCGAGCGTTAAGAGTTGACTCTGGTCCCGGTTCCGGATTTTCGAACGTCCTCGCGTACAATTTAATATCTTGTACTTTGCGTTTTGAATCTTGTACTCTTTGTGATTTCGAGACGTTTCTTATCAATAATTGGAACCTTTTTGATTGTCTTTTGTACTTTTGAGCTTTTTGGTCGTTTGCGTCTTCAAATCGTCGAATCTGTCTTTTGTCTTCACCTTTTATTATTTAAACGAATATCACTTGTAAATAGAACAATTGCAACTAAAAGCTTGTCTTTCTTGAGGAATAATGCTATGAAATATATGTTCGTTTTTAGCATTATCAGTACTGTCGGGACACATGTACAACAACACGTCGGATTAATTCTGAGACAACACGTTGTATAATGGGTCATGATATATATTTATTTATTTTACGCATTTTAAAAAAAGGGACACGTATACAAGGTTTCGACTTATCATATTGACCCATCTATATATATATATTTCGGAACAACCATAGACACTCTATATGTGAAGGTGGGAGTTGGCTATACAGGGTCGGAGTTGATTCCAAAATATATATATACTTTGAGTTGTGATCGACATCGAGACCGGTGCACGGGTAACGATACGTATTAATTAAATCGAATATTATATATATTTAATTTATATATGAATATATCGGACTATTGGACTGCTAACTTTGGACAATTAAAATGAATTAAAATGTTGATTATAACATATGAAACTAAACTAATCTTCAAGTTTGCCACTTGATTTCCTCTTAAACCTCATTTGTACCTCGACAATTATAATCCGCGTTCAAATCTTTCATGATTTTTGAAAAACATCTCGATCAGGAAGATGAACCAACCGCACTTCATTTATGGAAGAAAAGATTCTTGCATATAGTTATGCACTCGAAAACTCTCGGAGACTGAGTCAACGTTTAACACGTAGCAGAGTTAATTCCTTTAGTGTTATTATTACCCAAAATAACGTTGCACTCCCTTTCCAAATTAGCTAATTTTATCACAGCTTCAGCAAGTTAACCTCGACTTCTCAGTAAGACTAGTCTCGATATATACGTTGTCTTTTCGCCGTCGTTACCGAAGAACCTATTATATTCCACCATACTACCATAAGCGTTTAATCATCTGAAAACACAAGTCGCCTGAAAACACCTCGGATTGATAACCGACGATTCAGATATGGCTGCATTAAATGCAGAGGAAACAGTAAAATTGTAGAGGGCCTAAATGGCCAAAAGTTTGATAACAAAGAAGGGAGTGATAGGAACGCTCGATAGAAAATTTAGTACTGAAAAATGGATTGAGCTAACCGTGAAGGAAACAAAGAACAAATACGACGACTGAACCTGCTTTCAAATAATCCAAATGATTCAGTGTCTGTTGAAACCGTCAGTACGAACCCTACTCCGTATTCTAAACTTTTTCAGATGATATTATTCATCATCATCTTATCTTAGATACTATAAGATATCTTCATATCTTCCGTTATACATATTCTCCATATTTCTGGAGATATTTCACAACTATTCTTGTCCGAGATTATTTATCTCTCCGTAATATCTGCGTTACAACATAAAAGAAACTGTGTTAGTTTCTAAATTCTGAAACCTTCAAGTTTAAAATAGGAATGTTTTGAAGTAGTGTTGGGAACTGATGCATGAATTACTATAATATAATGAAACTTGATCAACTTCATTATATTACAGTAAGTCATGTTAAGTTTCTAATGGAATGTGATGATTCACAGTACCGTCATTATATACCATGTTACACGACTCTTACATTCTACCCAATCTTCAAACATATAAAGAACATATCACTTTGATAGTTCTATCTTTCCAGAATATCCTGGTAATTTGACAATTCGAAACCATTCCATTACCATTTCTTTCTATGAACATTAGCTATATTCATTCCAAATTTCATACCTACGAATTCCGGACCATTGCTCGCTTGACTCGAGGACGGGAAGATATCAAACCCAACAACCACCCCGAAACTACAAACCGTGTATATCAATACGTATTGCAACGTAAGGACACAGGAGAATTAAAAACAATATAATTCCAAGAAAATCATAAAAGTGAATAGATCTTTCTGGCGGCAGATGAAAAAGAAGAATAAAGGATATGAAAGTTAGAAGTATAATAAGAATCAGGATTGGGTGGAGCATATCGGCGAATATTTTAAAGTAGGAATTAAGGAGAAAAAGTAAAAGATATAGGATATGGAAATAAGGAAACGAAAGGGGTAGATTTACAGTGAAATATCCGATAAAGAAATCAAAATAGATTTGCCACATTAAATCAAAGGAGATCCTGTTTCCTAAATCGTCGAAGAACCAAATCTTATTACATAAGATTTTCTTTAAATCCCTTAAATTTTGGAAAACAATCCTAATCACGTCATCGGTTAAAACAATTCCATATTCACTCATTTCATTCTTTTGTGATAGCTTCACTCGTGCGCTTCACATGATCGAATCGTTTTATCCATATCTTCCAATAATGATAAAACCCTATTATTACCTCTTATTCGTCATAAAAACATTCCTATTGTTATTTATGACAACCTCTACCAAATTTCGGGGACGAAATTTCTTTAACGGGTGGGTACTGTAACGACCCGAAAATTTCCGATCAAATTTAAACCTTAAACTCTATATGTTTCCGACACGATAAGCAAAAACCTTAATGTTGAGTCTAGAAAGTTTGAAATCTATGTCTATGTAATCAATTACCCATTTGACTATACCGGCGATTCACGAACGATTGTTTGCAAATAAATATGTATATATATAAGTGTATATGTATTATATAAATGTTATCATACAATATATAATTAGTAAATATTATCTAAATTGTATTATTGATATATGTAACTACAAGTTAAAATATAGTTATTAATATTTTTTTATCATGAATAATATTAGTATTATTATAATTAGTAATATTATTACTACTATTAACAAAACTATTGTTATTATTATCATTACTATTGTTACTACCATTATTAATTACTAAGGTTATTATTAATATTTTTATTAACCTTATTATTAATAAATATCATTATATTTGTTATTTATATTATTAATATTATTAGATACCATTAAAATTGATATCATTTTTACTATTAGTATTATTTTGTTTCTTAATATTATTATTACTAATTCTATTTTAATTATCATTAGTTTTTATATTATAAACTGCATTAGTATTATTTAATTATATTAAGAATCTTATACTGGATATAAATAAATAAAAACGTGTAGGATCTGTTGGAGATCAGCAATTTATATTTTTATTTCAGATAAATACAAAAATTGTTGGATATTAACTGTTAAAGAGTCAATTTATGTTATATATGGACATCAGATAATACGTACCAGTTGAAACCAAATTTCCCTATACAAACAAATCGATCACCTCAAACAACTACAGCAAAGATTCGTTTTTTTCCATCTTATAAACAGCTATCAACACTTGTAATTGAGGATTAAAAACAGAAAAGAGGGAAACACACCCGGTACCCCTGTTCGCTACTACTTCTTTGCCATAATTCGATTTCAAACGATTTTTAAAATTGTAATAATGCAATCTTGTTGATGTTCCTTCACTTAAACTATCTGCAAAACCTTGAATCTTCATTCGTTTTATCAAAGTACAATTTTGGGAATTAAAGTTTAAATTTAACAAGTCAACAGATTCGTTATTCATGAAATTCGATTTCGTTTCAATGTTTCTGTTGAAATTAAGGGTCCACGAAGTTTCCAATGGTGATTATCAAAACAATTCGTGTTATAACTTTCGTCCAATACAGCCTTGAATTCGAAATTAAGGTTTGAATTCTTAATTTTTTTTTTCTCTTCGCAAACAGCAACAACAGAGGTTTTGTTACATATTTCTTTTAATTGAACAAACATACATCTCAGGTCATTTGTAAACGAATTTTAAATCTATTTTTAATTGCCAATCGTTGTTTTAATTGTGACCTGAGTACCCTGGTCGAAGAAGTGAAATGGAGAAGAAGAGATAGAAACAGGCGGGGTACGGGTTTAATAAAATGGGTGTCTGTTTAATTCACTAAAACATAAACGGTAGAGTGGTCTTTGGTGTTTTGATGTAACCGGGAGGTCTCGGGTTCAAACCCAGCTTGGGTCATTTTGTTTTAAGGAGCCTTTCAAAGGTAGTTTTTATTTATTTATTTATTCATTTATTTATTTTTATTATTATTATTATTAATATTATTATTATTATGATTATTAATATTGTTATTGTTAGTATTATAACTTTCATTATTACTAATATCATACTTAGATTTTTTTTAAATATTAAAAACATTATTAAAATTATTAAGTATATAAGTATTATTTTTAGTATTATTATTTCGGTTACTATTATTAGCATTAATATTAAATTGATTAATAAAATTTTTGATATTATTATTACTAAAATTAGAGTATGATTATTAGTATAATTAGTATTATTATTATTGTTATCACTAAATATTAATATTAAGTATTATTATTTTTATTAATACTACCATAATACGACTTATTATATTTATCATTAATATTAGTAATAATATCATATTTATAATTATTGTTGTTATTATTATTATTATTATTATTATTATTATTATTATTATTATTGTAAGTATTATTATTAATATTATTAGTATTATAATGATTATCATATTTTGTATTATTATAATAATTATCTTTTCAAATAAATGATATATATATATATATATTTAACAATTATAACTTAACAAAAATTATTATTTTTATTTAAAATATATATATAAATATGAATACATGAAAATATATAAAAATGATATAACTAAATAAATATATATATTTGTTCAGTTACGATTATATGTATTAATAGATATACGAATGATATAGGTTCGTGAATCAAAGGCCAACCTTATAAATTACCAATGGTGTTATATGTATTTTTACTACAAAATACATTAGGTGAGTATATAGTCCCACTTTTAAAACTCTAAGTATTTCGGGATGAGAATACATGTATTTTATGTTTTACGTTATGGACACAAGTAACTGAAAAATATATTCTACGTTGAGTTTTACCACTGGCATACTTCCCTGTAGCTTGGTAACTGTTATTTACAGCGGTATTGTAAACGCGAATCCTGTTGATAGATCTATCGGGCCTGACAACCCCAACCGGACTGGACGACCAGTATTCAACGGTTGCACAGTACTTCATTTTGTGACTACACTTGGTACGGTGTAGTAAGATTTCATAATAAAGGGAATATGCGACGTGATTAAATGTTAAGTATGGTTACCAAGTGCTCAACCACTTAGAATATTTTTATTAAAATGTTTATATATGAAATCTTGTGGTCCATTGTTATAACGCTGCTAGCATCAAACCTATATATCTCACCAACTTTATGTTGACATTTTAAAGCATGTTATTCTCAGGTATGAGTTAAGTCTTCCGCTGTGCATTTACTCATGATAAGGACATTACTTGGAGTCGATCATCGCAATGGAACCAACTGTTGACGACGTCGTCCGGTAGGATTAGTCGCGGACCTTTCAATTATGCTTATTTAAACTTCCGTAATCATGATGTTTGACGTATTGATTTTAGTTTATTATTGTCCTTTGTCCTGGATTATTTGATATGTCTATATGGTTTTGTCCATAATAGTCCATCAGTCATAATCATAAAGTGCGGAAGTCTTCGTCAAATTATTCTTATTCCCGAAGTCAAATATTCCAACTAATTGGGGATTCGCATTGTAACAAGGTCTTAATACTTTGTTTAATGAATACACCAGGTTATCGACTGCATGTAGACCAAGGTTTTAATACTTTGTTAACAATTACACCAATTACCCTTGAATGTAATCCACCCCTGTTTTAACTAGTCCATTAACTATTAATTCAGTCCCGTGTCTGGTAAAATGAACAATTATTGGTATTTATAGATATCCCGCCCACCGTACCCAGTCAAGCGTATGTGGTTATATATAAATACGTCAAATTATAAGTCTATATATTAAATCAACGAGGTATCATTTAGTTAATATAAAGCCCATTAATAGCCCATAGTCTAATTTCCACAAGTGTCGTTCTTTTATCCAAACCCCAATTATGGTTCAAAGCCCAATTATCCAATTTTAATATTTAGCCCAACATCACGATTACTTCGGCATTAAATAAGCATAATAATAACTTAGCTACGAGACATTAATTTAAAAATGTTGAACATAACTTACAATGATTAATAATAGCGTAGCGTTACACGGACAGAATTTCGACTTACACCCTTACAACATTCGCTAACATACCCTTATTATTAGAATTTAAAATTAAAATTCAAATTAAAATATATATATGTATACGTGAGAGAGATAGAGAAAAAGATATATGTAAGATCAACCAAAACTGCGAAATTTATAGGATGTCACCAGAAACTATTCACCATGCGATCGCATGGGATTTAGGCCTTCAGGCCATGCGATCGCATGGCCACTTTTTCCAGCTCATGTACTTTTGTTTGCTTCTTTGCCGACGGTTTAATAAATAAATATAATATATAAATAATTTTAAGAATTATTTAAATATTATATTATATTTATGTGCATAGTTGACTTGTAATTTTTAGTCCGTTGCGTCGAGCGTTGAGAGTTGACTCTGGTCCCGGTTCCGGATTTTCGAATGTCCTTGCGTACAATTTAATATCTTGTATTTTGCGTTTTGCGACTTGTACTTTTGTAATTTTGAGACGTTTCTTATCAATAATTTGAACCACTTTGATTGTACTTTGTACTTTTGAGCTTTTTGGTCGTTTGCGTCTTCAATTTGTTGAAACTGTCTTTTGTCTTCACCTTTTATTATTTAAACGAATATTACTTGTAAATAGAACAATTGCAACTAAAAGCTTGTCTTTCTTGAGGGATAATGCTATGAAATATATGTTCGTTTTTAGTATTATCAAATATTCCCACACTTGAGCGTTGCTTGTCCTCAAGCAATATAGTCTTGAAAAAAAAAAATACTAGAATCACTTCTTTATTCTTCACACTTTGTACATCAGTGATTTCTATACAGAGGTATAAACAATGATAGTAACGTTGTGGTTTACAGTCCCACATGACTATGAAAATTTATATCCTTAAGGAAATTGGATCTTTTATGAAAACATTTGATCTTTTGAAAATTAAATCTAGCTTTTACCCTAGATAAGTTTTCCGGAATAACCCTTCACCGGTGTTTGCAAATTGTTTTTGTGGGATTGGTGGGTTTCAGATTTGAAAATTTTAGCTCAAAACTTGCGGTTTTGTGTCACCCACTTGCTAACCTTGTATTGGGAAAGCAACACGTCCAGTATACTTGTTCCGTATATTACTTTTCGGTAAACTACCATCTGGTTGTAAAGGAAAGCGTTGAACAAGCAACTGTTAAGGTAATGTCCCCTGACATGCTTTTAATTATGGTCTATATCGTGTCGGATGCAATTACTATCCTTTGTAGGAGCAATAGTAAAGCTCACCCTTTGGTTTTTCTGGTCTAGCACAAGGTCCTGTCTTCGACCATGCTATGCAACCACCGTTCTTACGGTTGACACCCGATTTGGTTCAGGTGACCTAATGAATTCCAGGTGAATTTCTAGGATTTTACGTTCAATGGTAATGAACGCATTGAAAATAGGTTTTCAGAAAACAAATCGGTTTTAATTTGATCAAAATATTTTCTCGTTCAAGCTCGAGTTTAGATATCATCGAATTCCATGAGTTTGTAATTCTCAATCTTTAAAGTCAACCTCAAGAATTGAGTAATATCAGGCTTAAAAGCTGATTTTTAATCTTTCAAGGAGATTATCCTTTCTGGGGATCTGATTCATTAGTCTTATCAAGCTAATTTGCACGGTGCCCTCCCCATTTTACGAGACAGATCCTCTCATGGTTAGGATAAGTCTGACCACTTGGCGACCCTGTTTGATGCTGAGGTCCGTGGATTTCCAGCTGATTTTCGAGAAAACTTTTCAAGGTTTTTCGTAGACTCTACAACTGGTCTGGACGACAACTTCCTGACCTAAATCAAAAAACGCGTTTCTTTTTCGGAAGACTTTACTTCCTTTTAATGATGGAATTGATTCATCGTGTAGATCCATCTTTCATTTCAAATATATTACTATTTACTGGGTAAAACTGATTAATATTGTCCAAAACAAAAGTATCTTCAATTATTTGTACAAAAATATGTGATATATGTTTTAAATAACTTGGTGAATTTTTCCCACACTTGGCTTTTATTTTCTTTGCCTTTTTATTGACCTCTATTCCATTTTAAATGAATTCTAATATTTTGGTTTGTTTCTCAATTTATGTCCTTTCCGAGGTAACAATAATTTCGGTATTAATACCTAGTTTTATCGTTCATAAATATACATAAACATGATTTTGAGTTCATTTAATTGAAAATTTTAAATTTTTTTACTAGAATTGGTAGTCAGTATATAAGACTAGGGCTGTTCTTTATTATCAGAGAGCACTAGATTCTAATACAACTACTGCATTACTAGTATTTTTAATGGTAACCAAGTGTATAAGTTAAAAATTTTAAAAATCCGAAAGAATTTAACCCCTTCCCACACTTAAGATCTTGCAATGCCCTCATTTGTAAGAAATCAGTAACAATTTAAATTATTGAGGGTGATTAGCGTAGAAAAATGATTAAATTTTACCAAAGTTTCCAAACATATTGGCGTTTGTTTGTTGAATGATAAATGGTGCACATCATTTGTTCATTCCGTCTTGTTGTTACATCACATTTGTTTTTTGTTTTGTCGTCAAAATTAGTAGCTTTTGCTGAACTTAATGCCAGTCTTTGAAAATGCGCTGTTTTACCCTGTTGTGTACAATTGAAAATATACATACATACAAATATAAACATGCATGGTAATTTGAAATGAGACTTAAAATCCCACTTTCAAATCAAATATGAAATATTAGTACAAAATAATAAAAATATTAAACAATACATTAATGGAACTATATCAATCTGGATAGGGGTTCCAGTTCATGTCGTCGTCCAGATTCCATGGTTGGTGATAGATGTACTGATAGGCCTAGTTAGGGTCGTAGAGAGTATATTGTGGTCTCATCTCGGACTGGTGTGGAGGATAGTAAGCGGGTCGGGTCGGTACGTAGTGATCCTGAGGTGACAGCCGGCTCATGATCTGACGCTGATGATAGTCCCATCTATCATGCTGTCGTTGCCTGGAATGCTCGTATTCATTTCGGGCTTGCCACTGCTCCATCCGACCAAATCTATCCTCGTTTGTCATTTCCACCTCATCTACTCGCTGGTAGACGTCAGTCATAGCCTCACTAATGACATCCCTAATGTCATCCGCTTCCTCCATTTCCTCATCTGAACCTCTCTCTACCTGAGGATGACTACCAACATAGGGTATTGCCTGATTGCGTCTGCTTTTTAATACCTTAGCACCCTGATAGACCCTCAATCCTAAAGGCTCAACCTGTTCCCTACATTCCAAAAGTGGACCTCCTTGATCCCTATCTACACCCAAATACTCTCCAATGAGAGTAACAAAAATACCAGCTCCTATTATCCCTCCTTCCTGTATTCCTTCTACAATTTTAGACAAATAAAAACCAACACAGTAAGGGATATTAACAAAGCCTCTTGGGTCTCGAATACACTTTAGGTAAAATAAATCATGTAAGGTCATTTTCTCCTTAATGTGACCTCTCTGTGTAATCGAGTTAGCCAAAAATCTATGAATTATACGAAGCTCAGCATTGTTAATATGTAAGTAGGAGTGTTTTCCTCCCAGCGTAAAAACATTATAATCTGACATACACCTCCAGACGGCGTTCGCGTCAAAATTCCTATCTACCCTTTCACCACGATAAATCAAATTCATACAATCGAGTAGTAGTAATTCACTAGGAGTATATATCTGCAAAGCCCTGGCCATGTCCAGCATGGACATTCTGTATATCCTACGGCTAAGTATAAATCTAAGAAAACTTCTATCATCTAATCTATCTACATCTGCATTTAACGCTATAGTACTCATAAGCTCAATGCACCATTCCTTATATACAGGTCTACGAATGGTGAATAAACGTTCCCAATCACTGCCATACCTTTGGATCAGATGCTCCCTAACTGAGTTAACTAGTTGGACCCTTTCTAAAGGCTCCCAATCGATTACCCTTGGCACTTCTACATTTTTCGGTATCAGTTTGAATTTGTTACTTTGATATGTCGGGTAATCTCTCCAGCTTCTATCGAATCTCAGATTAGGATGCAACGTGTGTTCAGGAATCGTTGGGTATTCTACTGGTGGATGCATCAGAAATACTTTGAAGGCATCAACAAATTGTAGCGGATCATAATAAAGTACGTGTTAATCAGGCTGATTTTGTTGTTCCTGTTGTGGTTCTTGTTCGGGTTCTGGCTCGTATTGCAATTCTGGCTCAGGTTCCGGTTGTGGTTGTCTAGATGATGATGATGCACCTCCAGTTTCAGTATATTTATGCAAAACATTAAACACAAAATTTGTGCATCCAAATATGCATTAGTGTTAGCAAGATAACAAACTAAAACAATCACAATGACATGTTTAATCTATACTAAACTTATGCTCATTTTCATATTTATATAAAAATCTACATTTATTCAAATAAGTATATATGAAAATGTATACAAAGTTCATAAGTATTTAACTCAAATAACATGTCAAAATAGTCATTACTAGCAATTAAACAAGTCTCAAATGGTAATTATATCAAATTAGTCAAGTTCATGAATTTTAGACTTAAAAAGTCCACTTTAATTCTCAAAAATTATGTTTAGGATCAAAGTTTGGATCATTTAGCTACCTAAACATGTTATACTACTTAATTTAGCAATAATTCATGACAAAAATCGGCCATAACCTGTTTATATCAAAAAGCCCCAAATTGCTCAAGAACACAAACCCTAGATTCCTAAAAATTTTGAAGTTTTTGGCTTCAAATCATGTTAAATAGCATCAATCTAGGTTATACATGCATAATATACTAATAATTTAACTCTAATTACACTAGAAATTAACAAAATCAAATTAGGTAAAATATTGGTAAATATCACAAAAATTAAGAATTTTAAGAGTTTAGGGGTGTAATTTTTACGTTCTTGTTGAAAAATCCGAACCTAGGCATGATTGTAGCGGATTGTAGGACGAAATTTGGTTGAATTTGGTGAAAAAATGGTGATTTTAGAGGTGAATTGGTGAGATGGTTCGTAAATGTGTGTGTATTGTGGTAACAGAGAGCAGCTCGCTGAGCTTTATGTTTCTGGCCAGTTTTCCAGCCTCATGCCATCGCATGAGGTTACAGGGTAAATCTCATGCGATCGCATGAGGTCCCCCTTTTTTTTTTTAAACCTTTAACTTATTAAAACAAATAATTAATTAAATTTAAAATTTTGTTTCTTTTTAGGATGAGGGCGTTTCGGATCGTTGTCCTAGTCCGTCCCTCGACAAAATTTTAAAATTTGTCAATTCAAAGCTCAGTTTTAAAAGCAAAGATTTTTGGGGTTTTTTTTTTAAATGTTTTTGGCATACTTTAATTCAATAAGATTAAAAATAATGATAATAAAAGTTCTCGTCCCTCCCTTGGGTAGAGCAATTTCGGTTCAACGACCTAGTTTTCAACTCACGACGAATTTAAAAAATCATATTTTTATCTTAGTGAAATAAAGTAAATTTTTGTTTTCAAATTCACACCAAACTTAAATTTAAAATGCATAAAATTAAAAATTCATATTATTAAAATTTTAAAAATTCACACCAAATTTATATTATAATTTTGTTTTTATACATACAAACTTATATTAAAAACATAAAATTTTCAAATATTTACAAACTTAAATATATTGATTTTAAAAAGTTTACAATATTAATTTAATATTTATATATTAATTTTAAAAACATGGTAAAAATTAAAAATCTTTTTGGTCTTTTATCCCACTTTAATCAATCAAATATTATCAAAAATATATGCCCCTCTTTTCGGTAAAGTAATTTCGGCTATATTACCTAGTTTTACTTCTGACGAATTTCTGAAATATTTTGGGTTGATTGATTAAAGATATTAATACCTTAAGAATAAACGGTAAATTTCGCAGTGATGTAATAAATTTTTGTATGATATCAATAATTTCGGTTACGCATACCTAATTTTATTGAATACCAATTTAATACTTTGTAACGAATGATTCAGCGTTTATTATCAAAAGGTTAAAAGCATTAAAAATAAAAATAAAAACTGTACATACTTACCTGTGAGAAAGAATTTTCAGAGACCTGCTTTAGCCGTCTCATAGGAGAGTCGTGTGATTTGATTTTCTATAGCTACGTAAGCATAACCTCGAATCTTCAATATCTTTTCTTCTAAACATATAAACGGTCTTTCTCTGCATAGATTAACAAATTCGGTATTTGAATATGTTTGATTATTTGAACATTTACCTTCGTGTGACCATTTTCCACATTTATAACATCTTTCAAGGTGCCGTGCTCTTTTTTTTGTTGCGGATTTTGATTTTCCTTTACCAAAATGTATCTTATGATGATCTTTTCTTACTCCATCCATTTTGTCTCTTATAAATGATACCAGTTCACTCGGAAGTGTGTCATTATTACATTTAGTAATCATAGCATGTAGCATTAGACCATGGTTCAGATCAAAGGAATTCTTCATTTTGTAATACTTAAAAAAAAATAAAAATTCAGAATGGGGGGAGAAGACTAGTTCTTTAGGGTCTGCTAGGGAAAGACCATTCGGATTCCATTCTCGAGAACTACACGAAAACAGAACATCTAACTCTAACAGAAATACATATTACTCTAAAAAAGATTCAAATCTCCCCACACTTAGTTAGCTGTGGTGTCGAAATTATGATTAACTTCGTTGTCAATTTCCATCATGTACGTAATGTTTAACTCTGTGACCATTAACTTTAAATTCAATCCCATTTGAATTTATTAACTCTATTGTTCCATATGGGAAAACTCTTTTGACTAAGAATGGTCCAGACCATCTTGATTTCAATTTTCTAGGAAATAGCTTGAATCGTGAATTGAAAAGAAGAACTTTATCTCCTTCCTTAAATTCTTTTGAACTTCGAATTCTTTTATCATGCCATTTCTTTGTCTTTTCTTTATAGATTAACGAATTTTCATATGCTTCATGTCTTAATTCTTCTAATTCATTTAGCTGACTTAATCGTAGACGTCCAGCTTCATGTAAATCAAGATTACATGTTTTCAAAGCCCAAAATGCTTTGTGTTCAATTTCTACTGGAAGGTGACATGCTTTTCCATAAACGAGTTTAAAAGGTGTGGTTCCAATTGGAGTTTTGTAGGCTGTTCTAAAAGCCCAGAGTGCATCCTCCAATTTCATGGACATTCCTTCGGATTTGATCCTACGGTTTTCTCTAGAATACGTTTTAAAGCTCGGTTGGTATTTTCAACTTGTCCACTTGTTTGTGGATGATAAGCGGTTGAGATTTTATGAGTTACTCCATATCTTTTGAGAACTTTCTCAAGTTGATTATTACAAAAATGAGTACCCCGATCACTTATTAAAGCTTTCGGTGTTCCAAACCTAGCAAAAAGACGTTTTAAAAAGTTGACTACAACTCGTGCATCTTAGTTGGGAGAGCTTGTGCTTCCGCCAATTTAGATACATAATCAATGGCAACGAAAATGTAGAGATTATTATGAGATTTTGGAAATGGACCCATAAAGTCAATACCCCAAATGTCAAATACTTCACATACTTGAATGATATTTTGTGGCATTTCATCACGTTGACTTATTTTTCCGGCCCTTTGACAAGCATCACAGGATTTGCAAAGAAGGTGCGCGTCTTTGAAAATTGTAGGCTAATAGAATCCAACATCGTAAACTTTTCTTGCTGTGAGCTGAGGCCCATAATGCCCTCCTGTTGGTCCTGTGTGACAATGGTTTAAGATTTTACTACCTTCATTCCTGAATACACATCGGCGTATTATTCCATCGGGACAACTTTTAAACAAATATGGATCTTCCCAGAAATTGTGTTTTATATCACTAAAGAATTTCTTTCGTTTTTGGTACGATAATCCTTTTTCAAGGAATCCACATACTAAGTAATTTGCATAGTCTACAAACCATGGAATATCATTATAATTTATCTTTAATAGATATTCATCAGGAAAGTTGTCGTGTATGGCCGATTCATTTAGAACTTCTAATTCGAGATTTTCAAGACGAGAAAGATGATCAGTTGTGAGATTTTCTGCTCCCTTTTTGTCTCGGATTTCAATATCGAACTCTTGTAAGAGTAAGATCCAACGGATTAATCTTGGTTTAGCATCTTGTTTTGAAAATAGGTATCTAAGAGCAGAATGGTCGGTATAGACCACCGTTTTAGCTAGAACGAGATATGAACGAAATTTGTCAAAAGCAAAGACAATTGCAAGGAGTTCTTTTTTAGTAGTTATATAATTCGTTTGTGCTCCTTGTAACGTCTTACTAGCATAATATATAGGTTGAAATCGTTTTTCAATCCTTTGTCCTAAAACGGCTCCCATTGCAAAATCACTTGCATTACACTTGAGTTTAAACGGTAGATTCCAATTTGGAGTTATCATAATCGGCGCATTAGTAAGTTTTTTTTTAAGAATATTAAAAGATTTGATGCATTCATCTGAAAAGATGAATGGAGCGTCCTTTTCTAGGAGTTTATTCATAGGTGTGGCAATTTTAGAAAAATCTTTTATGAAACGTCGGTAAAAACCGGCATGCCCTAGAAAACTCCTAACTCCTCTAACATTTGTGGGATGTGGAAGTTTAGCAATCACATCTACTTTAGCTCTATCCACTTCAATTCCTCCTTTTGAAATTTTATGTCCAAAAACGATGCCTTCTTTAACCATGAAATGGCATTTCTCCTAATTAAGTACTAGATTTGATTGTTCGCATCTAATAAGCATTCGTTCAAGATTAACTAGACATGATTCAAAAGTATCACCGAAGACTGAAAAGTCATCCATGAAAACTTCCATGCATTCTTCTATCATGTCGTGAAAAATCGTCATCATGCACCTTTGAAAGGTTGCAGGGGCGTTGCAAAGTCCAAATGGCATGTGTTTATAAGCAAAAGTACCATAAGGGCACGTGAACATAGTTTTTTCTTGGTCCTCGGGTGCTATTGGAATTTGAAAGTATCCGAAAAAACCATCAAGAAAATAATAGTAACTGTTTCTGGCTAATCTTTCCAACATTTGATCAATGAAAGGTAAGGGAAAGTGATCTTTTCTGGTGGCATCATTTAATTTTCTATAATTAATACAAACACGCCATCCTGTTACAGTCCTAGTAGGAATAAGCTCATTTTTCTCATTTGTGATGACAGTCATGCCACCCTTCTTAGGTACGCATTGAACTGGGCTTACCCATGGACTATCAGAGATTGGATAAACTAAACCTGCATCAAGCAGTTTAATAATTTCTTTCTTAACAACATCTTGCATATTAGGAATTAATCTTCTTTGGCGTTGCACATACGTTTTATGACCTTCTTCCATAAGGATTTTATGTGTGCAATACGAAGGACTTATTCCTTTAATATCATGAATCTTCCATGCAATAGCTGGTTTATGAGCTTTTAGCACAGAAATGAGTTGAGATTTTTCATTTTTGGTAAGAGAAGACGATATTATTACAGGTAATTCAGATTCATCATGTAAATAAGCGTATTCCAAATGGTTTGGAAGTGACTTTAACTCTAATGTCGGTGGTTCTTCTATCGATGATTTATATCGATATCTGTCTTCTTCTTTTAGCATTTGAATTTCTTCTGTTGTCGGTTCATATCCATTAGCCATAAGTGTAGCTAACATTTCAGCTTCATCAATTGGTTCAGTTCCTTCTCCTAACGAACATTCTCCTGTTCCTTGTAATTCTGGAAATTCTTCTAATAATTCTGCATGTGAATCTATAGTTTGAATATAATAACATGTATCATCTGTAGATTGCGGTTGTTCCATGGCTCTATCCACTAAAAAGGTAACACTCTCGTCCTGTATACTTAGGGTCAGTTTCTTACCGAACACGTCTATTATTGCTTTAGCCGTGTTTAAGAATGGTCTTCCTAATATAAGATGAACTCGAGAATCTTCTTCCATGTCCAGAATAACAAAATATACTGGAAATACTAAAGTACCAACTTTAACTAGCATGTTTTCCATTATCCCTCTAGAATATTTTACTGATCGATCGGCTAGTTGTATGCTTATTCGTGTTGGTTTCAATTTTCCGAGGTCTAGTTTAGCGTATAGTTAATACGGCATTAAAGTTATACTAGCACCTAAGTCTGCCAATGCTTCTATTGAACTAAGACTACCCAGAAAACATGGAATTGTGAAACTTCCTGGATCAGATAATTTTTCTGGTATCTTATTCAATAGTACTGCAGAACAATTAGCATTCATTGTAACAGCCGAGAGTTCTTCCATTTTCTTTCTATTTGTGATTAGATCTTTCAAGAATTTGGCATATCTAGGAATTCCTGATATTACACCAATGAAAGGAAGATTAACATTTATCTGTTTAAACATATCTAAGAATTTGGATTGCTCGGCTTTAAGTCTCTCTTTTCTCATTTTACTCGGGTAAGGAAGTGGTGGTTGTTATGGTTTAACATAAGGTTTAGCCTTAACTGTGTTATCTTCATTAACCTTTTTAACTACCGGTTCTTTTTCCTTATCTTGCTCAGATTGTGGTTCTTGTGAAGTAGGAATAGTGTCCTCAGAAATTACAGGTATTTCAGGTGGTTTAAGTGTAATACCACTTCTTGTGGTAATGGCTTTAGCTGTTTCATTCTGGGGGTTAGCATTTGTATCACTAGGTAGACTTCCCGGTTTTCTTTCACCTATCAACCTTACTAGATTGCTCACTTCTTGTTCCAAATTTTGAATAGAAGCTTGTTGATTTCTAAATGCTTGAGCATTTTGTTCATTCGTTTGTTTCTGAGATGTGAAAAATTGAGTTTGAGATTCAACTAGCTTCGACATCATGTCTTCTAAATTTGGCTTTTTATCATCGGTTTGTGGTGGTTTATTTTGAAAAATAGGTCTTTGCTGATTGTAAGGATTATTAGGTACTTGTTGATTGCTTGGACCTTGTTGGTTGTTGTATGGAACATTTCTGTTATAATTCTGATTTTGATTGTAGATTGGTCTTGGCGGTTGATAATTATTCTGATAATTATTTCCAGGCCTTTGGTTTATGTATGAAACATTCTCTCTTTGTTCCATTGTTAGTTCAATACTGAGACAATCTTTTGTCAAATATGGTCCTCCACACTGCTCACAACTAATTCGTATTGAGTGGATATCTTTAGTCATCTTTTCCATTCATCTTTCGACAGAATCTATCTTTGCAGAAATGGAATCGAAGTCATGACTAGAATCGGCTCTAGCTGCTTTAGATGATCTAACGATATCTTTTTCTTGATGCCACTCATGTGAGTGGGAAGCAGTGTTATCAATAATTTTGTAAGCGTCAGTTGCGATTTTCTTCATAATAGAACCACCAGCTGCTATATCGATGTCTTTCCTTGTCGTGATGTCGCATCCTTGGTAGAATATTTGTACTATTTGACAAGTGTCTAAACCATGTTGCGGACATTCTCTCAACAACTTTCCAAATCTTGTCCACGCCTCATACAGAGTTTCATTTGGCTTTTGCGTGAAAGTAACAATTTCTCCTTGAAGTCTTACGGCTTTAGATGCCGGAAAGAATTGTTTAAGAAATTTTTCAACTAAAACGTCCCATGTATCAATCGCCCCTTCAGGTAAAGATTCTAACCAATCTTTGGCTTTTCCCTTTAAAGTCCAGGGAAATAACATGAGATATATCTGTTCATCCTCCGCTTCTCTTATTTTAAATAGTGTACAGATCCTATTAAAGGTACGAAGATGTTCGTTTGGATTTTCCTTCGGTGCACCACTAAATTGGCATTGATTAGTTACCATGTGTAGAATTTGTCCTTTGATTTCATAATCTGGCGCATTAATGTCAGGTTGAGTAATTGCGTGACCTTGGCCAGTGCGTTTAGCTCGCATTCGGTCTTCCATACTTAGAGGTTCCAGATTTTCCATGATTGAATTTGTTGAATCTGAATCACTAGAGGATTCTGATTTAATGGTTGGTTCCTCGACAATTTCTGTTTGAATGATTGGTGGTTCCGGAGGAAAGATTAATGGTTCAGGATCTCTGAATTGTCCCTGAATATCCTCCGGATTCTCAATTGTGAGGTCGGGTTCAAAAAATGGATTATCGGAAATTTGAATTGGAGTACTTGGTAGACTTGATGACGATTCTAAAGAAAAATCAACGGCGACAATATTTGCTAGATGTCTTGATCTGGTTACAGGTGGTGAACGTATAAAAGGTGGTGAACGTTTTGCTCGGTGCATTCACTGAATATCCTATTAGTTAACAAAAGATAAAAATTATATAAGTTATCAAATTAATAGACTTTTCTGCTTTTGCCCACGTTTCGAATAGCCAAAAGATGTAGCAGGGAGCCAGAATCCTTTAAATCGAAAGCTCACAACTCAGCCACTAACAAATCCAACTATTACTACGAAGCAGAAAATTTTGGATGTCTATCAATTTAATCACTTAAAATAATTTTTCGTTGAAATTTAAAGAAATTTTAGAGAAGAAATAGAAAAAAATTTTAAGTCCTAAAAACTAGAGCGGCGAAAAATAAGAAAGAAAAAAAGTGCGTCGAAAAACGTCGAAAAATAAATAGTGGAAAAATAATAAAAAGAACGTAGCACATCGAAACTTAAAAGTCTAAAAACTAAAAATTAAAAGTTGCGTCTAAAGATATTAAAGCTTAAAAGAAATACTATATCCCAAATGGCAATAACTTAAAAAGGTACTAAAATTTTAAAATGGCATCGCAAAATTCTAAAGCACTTAATTCTTAGTCTAAAGAAAAAGCACTTAAGGGATTTTACGGCAAAGCCTAAAAATCTAGAAATAAAAAAAGTAACTACGGCAAAAACTATAACTTAAAACTAATACGAGCGAAAAATACAAATATTACGAAGAAACGATTAAAAAGATACAAAATATAAAAATAAAACTTAAAGTTGTAAAAAGCACAATTTTTATAAAAATATTATTTTTATATTATTTATTTATAAAAGTATTAATTTTATAATTTATTAAAACTAATTAAACTAAATAATACAAATTAAATAATAAAACTAAACTAATTAATATATAATTAAAACCCTAATTAGGTTTATATTAATAGTTATTATTAATTAAAAACCCTAATTTCTGTCGGCAGAGGTATCAGACGGGTCAAATCAAGCCATGCGATCGCATGGTTTGATAGTTAAATTTCCATGCGGTCGCATGGAGTAAGGTTTCGGGCCAGGCTTTGGGCTGCAACAGTGATCGGGCCGAGTGGTTTTGTAACGACCCAACCCGTTAACCAACCAAAACTGCGAAATAAAAAAAATTTCGAAGCAGGCCTGCCCAGGCTGGGTGCGCGGCGCGCACAGGGCCTGGCAGCCCGCTGTCCAAAATGTTCCGTTTTCGTAAAAAGATCTAACACTTCCCATCATTTTTAGGCGAAATGCTTTTCACCTCATATTAGTATAAGTAAAACAAGCACGAATCAATGATAAAACGAGTTTTACATTGCGGGGCCCACATATGCCCAAAATGCCATTAAGTACGAAATACGAGTTTCGACCACAAAAAGTTTAATTGCCAAACGTCACTAGAGCATGGTGTTTGGGGTTAAACTACCCAAATCTTGGTCGAACTTCCAAAAGGCTAAAACCCCCGAGGTGCCACTAGTCTAAGCGAATACATTTTCCTTTAACCAAGCCTGATCCTAAAAAGGTAAACAACGAGAGGGTAAGCTAACGCTTAGTGAATGCAATAATTATACATATACATATATAATACACCTACTTGCAAGCACTTACACAATTACCTCATACACGCTAGCAATTTACATAGCATACCATCGCAAGTATAACTCTAAACCCTTCAAGATCACAAGCTAGCACCACAATAGCATATATATAACCCGAATGATATAATATACTACAATACAACGCGTAATTAAGGTTAACCAATACACAAGGGAATGGTACTTCGAATTTCCCATCGGTGTTCATAACAACCGTTAGTGTACAACGAAATATATCACTAACCCCGAGGTGACACGGACAACGAAATATCCGTTCAAGCAATCGTTAGTGTACAACGAAATATATCACTAACTCTTGGGCAATTTGGACAACGAAATATCCATCGTTAGTGTACAACGAAATATATCACTAACTCTTGGTGGTATAAACAACATATACCCCGGCCCCTTCCCCGCCCTACAAATAGATACATTATATACACACATGTATAATCATTCCACTCACCTTGTCGACTTGGCGAGATTTCCAATAACACTTGTAACTTCAAAGCGAGTCACCTAACACAATTAATTCTCAATTAATTCACATAATAAGTTGAACTTTCCACCAACTAGACCCACTAGTGTATTTATGACCCATTTGCACTATAAACACTCATTAGAGGTCAATACTCCCAACTAATCACTAAAAGCTAGCGATTAAGGTTCTAAGACTTCCATTAACACATAAATAGGGTGTTTTCATACATAATTTAACCCACTAGGTCAAACCTACCCATTTGACCCATTTCAAGTCCACCATGAATCCTAGAACCAATTTTATTAACAACATAAGTAAGCTAGTGAATAACTAACCATTATAGACTCAATAACACCAATTATTACCTTGAAACCCTAGGTTAGTCATCCTTGAGTCCTAATGACTCAATCTTACCCAAAACCCCCAAAATCACCATTAATGGGTTTTGTGTTCATCACTAACCCAAGTTCTAACCTTTAAACAAATTAAATCAAGGAAATCAAAATTAGAACTTACCAACACAACCAAATTGTAGCTAGCGAGGAGATGAACAACTTTATAACCCGAGCTAAGACCCGAAACTAGCTCCTTCTTCCTTTACTTGAGCTTTCTCTCTCTAAATTTTGGGTTTCTCTTACTAGAATTAAAGTAGGATGAAAATGGTTGTTGAAAGTGGAGTTATGACTCACCCAAACCACTGATCTGTGACCTTAACTCGTCCCCAAGTGAAATTACCTCAATACCCTTCCAAAATATCTGATTAAAAGAAAAAGAACCCGGCTACAGTAGTGGTGCGCGGCGCGCTCCTTTAAGGGTGCGCGGCACGCACTATGGTCTGAACAGATTCTGATCACAGTTTAATTACACACAGTTCCCCTCGCTTTATGTATACTATATACACTTCTGTACGATAATAAATAGGGTGTTACAGGTTTTTACTACTTTTTTTTTCTGTTTTATGTATTTATATAAAAATATTTATATAAAACTTATATTTTTACAAACTAAAATAAAAATAAAGAAATTTTATAAAACTTGTATATTTAACAATCTCTTAAATAATATATAAATTTTGTTTTTCTTTTTATATTTTTGTATTTTTAATATTTAAAACGTAAATTTTTTTATACAAAGAACTTAATAAAAAAATTCTTTTTCTTTTTTTTTATAGCGTTGCGCTTTCGGCATTTTAGTGTCCCCGGCAGCAGCGCCAAAAATATTTGATGTGCGTAGAGGTGTATACAAAATAGTTATATTTTTATAAAAAAATACTATTAAATACGATACAATTTTACACAAGTTATTTATTTATTTATAGAGTGGATATACCTAAACCTTGCTACAACACTTATAGGCAGTGTACCTAATCGTACAGTAGTGTAGTTTTTAGTAAGTCCGGTTCGTCCACAGGGAACTCGCCAAGTTTAACGCTATATTTTTAAAACTATATTTGTATAAATATATATATATAAGTAGTGTTATTATTATAAAAGGGGGTTTTTACCGTTTAATGACCGGTTTGTCGATTTTAAAACTTTAGTCGCAGTTAAAACCTAATGTAAAATATTATAAATAAATATAACTTAATTTTAAGCGTAAAGTAAATAACGATAATGAAATTGCGATAAATAAAAGTGCGATAAATAAAATTGCGATAATTAAAAAGTACGATAATTAAAATGACAATAAATAAACGTGCGATAATTAAAAGTGCAATTAAATATGAAATAAAGGATATTAAATATGAAATAAAGGAATTATGCTTATTTAAACTTCCGTAATCATGATGTTTGACGTGTTAATTTTAGTTTATTCCCATGGGTTAATTGTCCTTTGTCCTGGATTATTTGATATGTCTATACGGTTTTGTCCATAATAGTCCATCAGTCATAATCATAAAGTGCGGAAGTCTTCGTCAAATTATTCTTATTCCCGAAGTCAAATATTCCAACTAATTGGGGATTCGAATTGTAACAAGGTCTTAATACTTTGTTTAATGAATACACCAGGTTATCGACTGCTTGTAGACCAAGGTTTTAATACTTTGTTAACAATTACCCTTGAATGTAATCCACCCCTGTTTTAACTAGTCCATTAACTATTAATCCAGTCCAATATAAATATATCAAATTATAAGTCTATATATTAAATCAACGAGGTATCATTTAGTTAATATAAAGCCCATTAATAGCCCATAGTCTAATTTCCACAAGTGTCGTTCTTTTATCCAAACCCCAATTATGGTCCAAAACCCAATTACCCAATTTTAATATTTAGCCCAACATCACGATTACTTTGGCATTAAATAAGCATAATAATAACTTAGCTACGAGACATTAATTTAAAAAGGTTGAACATAACTTACAATGATTAATAATAGCGTAGCGTTACACGGACAGAATTTCGAATTACACCCTTACAACATTCGCTAACATACCCTTATTATTAGAATTTAAAATTAAAATTAAAATTAAAATTATAATATATATATATATATATATATATATATATATATATATATATATATATATATATATATATATATATATATATATGTATACGTGAGAGAGATAGAGAAAAATATATATGTAAGATCAACCAAAACTGCGAAATTTATAGGATGTCACCAGAAACTATTCACCATGCGATCGCATGGGATTTAGGCCTTCAGGCCATGCGATCGCATGGCCAATTTTTCCAGCTCATGTACTTTTGTTTGCTTCTTTGCCGACGGTTTAATAAATAAATATAATATATAAATAATTTTAAGAATTATTTAAATATTATATTATATTTATTTGCATAGTTGACTTGTAATTTTTAGTCCGTTGCGTCGAGCGTTGAGAGTTGACTCTGGTCCCGGTTCCGGATTTTCGAACGTTCTTGCGTACAATTTAATATCTTGTATTTTGCGTTTTGCGACTTGTAATTTTGTAATTTTGAGACGTTTCTTATCAATAATTTGAACCACTTTGATTGTACTTTGTACTTTTGAGCTTTTTGGTCGTTTGCGTCTTCAATTCGTCGAATCTGTGTTTTGTCTTCACCTTTTATTATTTAAACGAATATTACTTGTAAATAGAACAATTGCAACTAAAAGCTTGTCTTTCTTAAGGGATAATGCTATAAAATATATGTTCGTTTTTAGCATTATCAATAGTCATATTATTAATATTAACATAATATTAACAATAACAATATTTAATAATAATAATAATAATAATAATAATAATAATACTTATAACTATGTTAACAATACTAATTATAATACTTTTAATAATTATAATACTAGTAGTATTAATAATAACTAATAATAACAATAATAATATTAACAACAACAACAACAAAAATAATAATAATAATAATAATAATAATAATAATAATAATAACAATAATAATAACAATAATTAAAATGATAATAATAATAATAATAATAATAATAATAATAATAATAATAATTATAATAATTATAATAATAATAATAATAATAATAATAATAATAATAATAATAATAATAATAATAATAATAATAATAATAATAATAATAATAATAATAATAGTAGAACTAAAGATAGAAGTGTATACCCTTCAAAAGCCATCGTAAAAAGAATTTGTCCCAAACAAGACTAGAACCCGTGACCTCTCGTTAACCGACCCAACACCCAAACCATCCAAGCTACACTGTCTTTTTGTTATTATACGACCCAAAAATACTTATAACCCGTATATAATGTTCCCTATTCTTCTTCTTCCTCCAAAATAAACGAACCCGAGAGTGCAAAACATCAAAACAAGATTTAGATACTTCAAAATATTAATAACTAAACTATACTCAATGTTTATATTACTTAAAAAAAAGAAAAAAAAGAAACCGCTGGTCTGCTGTTCGTCGCACAAGGAGGAGAAAAAAATGATTTCACTTTTGTGAATGTTTTGGACAAAGTTTATAACACGAAAAATGTTTTAAAACTTTTCTGTAATCTTTACCAAACCTCAATTTCACTCAATTCGTAACACAAATTTTGAATTTAAATGAAGAACACTGTTTGACTTTATGAGTTTAAAAACTTTGACTTCGAAATTTAGATTCGTTAGTATGAATTGAGAGCTCAAATTTTTGCAGAAAGGTTGAGTGACTGATTCCTAACACAACTGCAATTCTACTTTTTGAAATTAAATTTGATTTCGTGATATGGTGATTTGAGTTCAAAAAAGGGCAGGGAGTTTTCTAAAAAAAAATCAATATAAATCTTCAAATAAAGTAGTTACTTAGTAATTGTAATTGATAGAGATAATGGAGAATAATCGACTCTACTTAATAACATTGAATTTCTCGTTTGATTTATAGTAAATCATTTGTACCATAATTTAATCAAGACAAAGAAAGAAGAAAATAAAAAATTAAAAGTGGACAATGACATGAAACAGATTTTGGAATCGAATATGTGGTTTTGATCGTGATTTGTACAACTTTAGAGACATAAGACAAAACATATACATGTTGATTGTGATTGGGTAGTGAATGAAACACGTAACATCAGTTTATATAAATTATATTTATCATTAATAATTATTATATATAAACATATTAATAATAATAAATTTGTTACTATTGATAATGATAATAAGTAGTAATAATAATAATAACATAAATAACAATGCTAATAATAATTATCAATAATAATCATAATAATAATAATAATAATAATAATAATAATACTAATTAATAATAATAATCTTAATAATAATTATTGATAGAGAATCTAATGATAAAAATGATAATAATACTACTTGTTAATAATTATAATTTTAATGATACTAAATAATACTAATAATAATAATTAATGTAATAATAATATAACAACTTATAATTAAACTTATATTTACATCGAATATATTAATATTACATTTTATTAATTAGGTAATATTATATTATATGATAATTATTTAATGAATATTTAGTATTTATACATTTTATATATATTATAATATATTATAATAATTATTAATAGAAATCATTTATAGATTCATAATAATAGCATATATATTTATATATATTTATTTTAATAGTAATTTAATTATTTTATTTCTTAGTTTACATTTTTTTTAATTCTAATTGATTAAAGAGTATTTTATTAATTCAAAATATTATATATACACTTATGTTATATATATATATATATATATATATATATATATATATATATATATATATATATATATATATATATATATATATATATATATATATATATATATATATATATACAAACAATGGTTCGTGAATCGTTGGGAATAGTCAAAGGTTAACTGAATATATGAAATAGTTCAAACTTTTTTTTTCGAGACTCAATATTACAGACTTTGCTTAACATGTCGAAATCATATAAAGATTAAGATTAAATTTAGTCGGAAATTTCTGGGTCGTCACAGTACCTACCCGTTAAAGAAATTTCGTCCCGAAATTTGATATTTAATTTTCTTGACAATATGAGTTGATAAATAGAGTTTTATTATTGTTGAGTAATATGGATAAGATAATTCGATTACTCGAAGAGTACAAGTGAAGCTATCACAGAAAAGTGACATGAGTAAATGAAGATTTGTCATATCTTTTGACGTAGATAGGATTGATTTCCAGAGTTTAAGGGATTTGGAGAAAATCTTCGTAATAAAATTTGATTCTTCGGTAATTAAGGAATTAGGATCTCTTTGGTTAAATGCGATGATTTGTCTAGATTACCCTGTCTGATATTTTACTATAAATCCACCCTCTTCATTTCTTTTATATTATGGAGTTCTATCCTTTTGTTTTCTCTTCCCGACTTTAAGTCAAACGAATAATGGTCCAGAATTCGTAGGTATGAAGTTTCGAATGAACATGACTAATGTTCTAAGAAAGATTGTAATAGCGCGATCTTGATTGGTTAACTTACCAGAATTCAAGAGAAAATATAGGACTATCAAGAAAATATGTTCTTGACATGTTTAGAGATTAGATCGAATGTAAGAGTCGTGGAACATGGCACATGATGACATTATAGTCTGTGAATCATCATGTTTCATTAAAAACTCAGCATGACTTACTGTAATATAATCACGTTGATCAAGTGTCATTATATTATACTAATTCATGCATCAATTTCCAACACTAATACAAAAACATTCATATTTTAAATTCGAAGGTTTACAGAATATAGAAACTAAAACAGTTTCCTTTTATGATATAACACAGGTAGTGCGGAGAGATAATTAATATCGGGCAAGAATATTTATGAAGATATCTTCAGAAATATTAAGGATATTTATAATGAAAGATACGATAATATCTTAGAATTTTAGAATCAAATTGTAATGAAGAAATTCATTCACGATGATTTAGATCGATTAAGGAGCAAGATATTCGCTAAAGATTTCATCAGAATCAGAATCATCAAGATTCTTTATATACAAGTTTAGTCCTTGTGATTTTTCCACAGTCTCCTTCATAATTTTGCATTGAAATGTCCCGTTCATATTGATTATAAACGTTCCATATTAATTGATTTCGTTGCGAGGTTTTGACCTCTATATGAGACGTTTTTTAAAGACTGCATTCGATTTTAAAACAAAGCATAACCTTTAATTTATCGTTAAAGGTTTAAAAATGATAATCAAAAGTATAGCATATTCACACGACCATTACATAATGGTTTACAATAATATTACACAACAACATATATCTTCGAATGCAGTTTTCATACAATATTATACAAGCATGGACTCCAAATCTTGTCCTTAATTTAGTATGCAACAGCGGAAACTCTTAACAATTACCTGAGAATAAACATGCTTAAAACGTCAACAAAAATTTTGGTGAGTTATAGGTTTAGCCTATATATTTATCAATTCGTATTAATAGACCACAAGATTTCCTATTTCCATTTCTTGTAAACAGCATGCATGCATAAAAATCATTCATATGGTGAACACCTGGTAACCGACATTAACAAGATGCATATAAGAATATCCCCTATCATTCCGGGACATCCATCGGACATGATAAAACAACATCGAAGTACTAAAGCATCCGCAACCATGGATGGGGTTCATTAGGCCCAATAGATCTATCTTTAGGATTCGCGTCAATTAGTAGATCGGTTTACTAATTCTTAGGTTACCAAGCAAAAAGGGGCATATTCGGCTTCGATTATTCACCCATATAATGTAGTTTCATTTACTTGTGTCTATTTCGTAAAACATTTATAAAACTGCATGTATTTTCATCCTAAAATATTAGATTTTAAAAGTGGATCCTTGGATGGAAGTGTTGTTGGTGTGTTCTTGAGTAATTGTTTTATAACTTGGTTTATGTATAGATTTATGAACTAGATTGAAATGTCCCGTTCATATTGATTATAAACGTTCCATATTAATTGATTTCGTTGCGAGGTATTGACCTCTATATGAGACATTTTTAAAAGACTGCATTCGTTTTTAAAACAAACCATAACCTTTATTTTTTCGGCAAGGTTAAATGGACACCACCTAGATTATCAGAAATGATAATCTAAAAATATCACATTTACACACTACCAATACATATTGGTTTACAATATTAATATGTTACAACAAAGTAAATCTCGAATGCAGTTTTAAACAATATTATACAAGTATGCTGACACCAAGTCTTATCCATATATTAGCATGCAACAGCGGAAGCTCTTAATAATCACCTGAGAATAAACATGCTTTAAACGTCAACAAAAATATTGGTGAGTTATAGGTCTAACCTATATATTATCAAATTAATATAATAGACCACAAGATTTCATTTATTCAATAATCCTACACTCGCAAGTGTATAAAAATCATTCTATGATGAACAACTGGTAACCGACATTAACATAATGCATATAGAATATTTCCCGCATACTCGCAAGTATGTCATAAATTGGCAATCGCAATCACCATATAAATCAAAGTATTAAAGCATTCTAAATTCTAGAATGGGGTTTGTTAGGCCCATAGATCTATCTTTAGGATTCGCGTCAATTAGGGGTCATTTCCCTTATTCTTAGGCTACCAGACTTGAAGAGGCAATAGTCGGTTTAATAATCCAACCATAGAATGTAGTTTCGCGTACTTGTGTCTATTTTGTAAAATATTTAGAAAGCTGCGTGTATTCTCATCCCAAAAATATTAGATTTTAAAAGTGGGACTATAACTCACTTTCACAGATTTTTACTTCGTCGGGAAGTAAGACTTGGCCACTAGTCGATTCACGAACCTATAACAAATATGTGCATATATATCAAAGTATGTTCAAAATATATTTACAACATTTTTAATACGTTTTACTGTTTTAAGTTTATTAAGTCAGCTGTCATCGTTAGTAACCTACAACTAGTTGTCCATAGTTAGATGTACAGAAATAAATCGATATATATTATCTTGAATCAATCCATGACCCAGTGTATACACGTCTCAGGCTAGATCACAACTCAAAGTATATATATTTTTAGAATCAACCTCAACCCTGTATAGCTAACTCCAACATTACTGCATATAGAGTGTCTATGGTTGTTCCAAATAATATATATACATGGGTCGATATGATATGTCAAAACATTTGCATACGTGTCTATGGTATCCCAAGATTACATAATATATTAGAATGCATGTATAATACAATATGAGTTAGCTAGGATATGATTAATATAGATTTGTTACCAATTTTCACGTAGTTACAACAAGCAAAAATATCCAATCTTGTTTTACCCATAACTTATTCGTTTTAAATCCGTTTTGAGTGATTCAAGTTGCTATGGTTTCATATTGAACTTAAGTTTATGAATCTAAACAGAAAAAGTATAAGTTTATAGTCGTAAATACAGGTTACAAGTCGTTTTAATAAAGGTAGTCATTTCAGTCGAAAGAACGACGTCTAGATGACCATTTTGGAAAACATACTTCCACTTTGAGTTTAACCATGATTTTTGTATATAGTTTCATGTTCATAAGAAAAATCACTTTCCCAGAAGAACAACTTTTAAATCAAAGTTTATCATAGTTTTTAATTAACTAACCCAAAACAGCCCGCGGTGTTACTACGTCGGCGTATATCCAGTTTTACGGTGTTTTTTGTGTTTTCAGGTTTTAAATCATTAAGTTAGCATATCATATAGATATAGAACATGTGTTTAGTTGATTTTAAAAGTCAAGTTATAAGGATTAACTTTTGTTTGCGAACAAGTTTAGATAACTAAACTATGTTCTAGTGATTACATGTTCAAATCTTCGAATAAGATAGTTATACATATATGAATTGAATTATGTTATGAACATCATTACTACCTCAAGTTTAGTAGGTAAACCTACTAGAAATGATGAAAAAATAACTTGAGCTTCAAAGGATCTTTGATGGCTTGGAAGTTCTTGAAATAGAATCATGACACAAAAACAAGTTCAAGTAAGATTATTACTCGAATTAAGATAGTTATAGTTATAGAAATTGAATCAAAGCATGAATATGAATATTACCTTGATTTAGAAAGATAACCTACTATAAATAACAAAGGTTTCTTGATCTTAGATGATTGCTTGGAATGGATTAGGAAACTTGAAAGTAAACTTGTAAACTTGGAAGTGTTCTTGATGTGTTCTTGAGTAATTGTTTTTATGATGATTATAGTAATAACCAAAGCTTGTATTTGATGATTTTTGCTGTAAAAATAGTAACTTAGACATTCATAGAAGAGTGTGTGTGTTTTGAGAGAGAATTGGGAAGAAAATTGAAAGTGAAATGGAGTAGGTGGTGAGTGGTGAAGGTGAGTGGGGTTAAAAGGAGTTCTTGTTTTTGTTTTCTTGCTCATAAGTCATGCTAGATGTTAAATTATGGTTTCCACATGGTTATGTAACTCACATGGGCTGCTAAGAGCTGATCATTGGAGAGTGTATATACCAATAGTAAATATATTTAGAAGCTGTGTATTGTACAAGTACAAATACGAGTGCATACGAGTAGAATTATTGATGAAAATGAATGAGGATGTAATCGTAAGCATTTTTGTTAAGTAGAAGTACTTGGATAAGTGTCTTGAAGTCTTTCAAAAGTGTATGAATACATATTAAAACACTACATGTATATACATTTTAACTGAGTCGTTAAGTCATCGTTAGTCGTTACATGTAAATGTTGTTTTGAAACCTTTAAGTTAACGATCTTGTTAAATGTTGTTAACACATTGTTTATTATATATAATGAGATGTTAAATTATTACATTATCATGATATAATGATGTATTAATATATCTTAATATGATATATATATATATATATATATATATATATATATATATATATATATATATATATATATATATATATATATAGTTAAATGTCGTTACAACGATAATCGTTACATATATGTCTCGTTTCGAAATCCTTAAGTTAGTAGTCTTGTTTTTACATATGTAGTTCATTGTTATTATACTTAATTATATGTTTACTTATCATTTAACATGTTTATATATAGTGTATCAATATCTTAAAATGATTCATATGTAATTAGTAAGACGTTGTTATAACGATAATCGTTATATATACCGTTTTCAAGTTTCTTAATTCAATAGTCTCATTTTTATGTATATAACTCATTGTTAAAATACTTAATGAGGTATATACTTATCATAATGTCATGATAACTATATATATATATATATATATATATATATATATATATATATATATATATATATATATATATCCATATGTATGTCATCATATAGTTTTTACAAGTTTTAACGTTCGTGAATCGCCGGTCAACTTGGGTGGTCAATTGTCTATATAAAACCTGTTTCAATTAATCAAGTCTTAATAATTTTGATTGCTTAACATGTTGGAAACACTTAATCATGTAAATATCAATTTCATTTAATATATAAAAACATGGAAAAGTTCGGGTCACTATAATACCTACCCGTTAAATAAATTTTGTCCCGAAATTTTAAGCAGTTGGAGGTGTTGACGTATCTTCCGGAAATAGGTGCGGGTATTTCTTCTTCATCTGATCTTCTCATTCCCAGGTGAACTCGGTTCCTCTACGAGCATTCCATCAAACCTTAACAATTGGTATCTTGTTTTGCTTAAGTCTTTTAACCTCACGATCCATTATTTCGACGAGTTCTTCGATGAATTGAAGTTTTTCGTTGATTTGGATTTCGTCTAACGGAATAGTGAGATCTTCTTTAGCAAAACATTTCTTCAAATTCGAGACGTGGAAAGTGTTATGTACAGCCGCGAGTTGTTGAGGTAACTCAAGTTGGTAAGCTACTGGTCCGACACGATAAATAATCTTGAATGGTCCAATATACGTTGGATTTAATTTCCCTCGTTTACCAAATCGAACAACGCCTTTCCAAGGTGCAACTTTAAGTATGACCATCTCTCCAATTTCAAATTCTATATCTTTTCTTTTAATGTCAGCGTAGCTCTTTTGTCGACTTTGGGTAGTTTTCAACCGTTGTTGAATTTGGATGATCTTCTCGGTAGTTTCTTGTATTATCTCCGGACCCGTAATCTGTCTTTCCCCCACTTCACTCTAACAAATCGGAGATCTACACTTTCTACCATAAAGTGCTTCAAACGGCGCCATCTCAATGCTTGAATGGTTGCTGTTGTTGTAGGAAAATTCTGCTAACGGTAGATGTCGATCCCAACTGTTTCCGAAATCAATTACACATGCTCGTAGCATGTATTCAAGCATTTGTATCGTCTTTTCACTCTGCCCATCAGTTTGAGGATGATAGGCAGTACTCATGTCTAGACGAGTTCCTAATACTTGCTGTAATGTCTGCCAGAATCTTGAAATAAATCTGTCATCCCTATCAGAGATAATAGAGATTGGTATTCCATGTCTGGAGACGACTTCCTTCAGATAGAGTCGTGCTAACTTCTCTATCTTGTCATCTTCTCTTATTGGCAGGAAGTGCGCTGATTTGGTGAGACGATCGACTATTACTCAAATAGTATCAAAACCACTTGCAGTCCTTGGCAATTTAGTGTTGAAATCCATGGTAATGTTTCCCATTTCCATTCCGGGATTTCGGGTTGTTGAAGTATACCTGATGGTTTTTGATGCTTAGCTTTGACCTTAGAACACGTCAAACATTCTCCTACGTATTTAGTAACATCGGCATTCATACCCGACCACCAAAAATGTTTCTTGAGATCCTTGTACATCTTCCCCGTTCTAGGATGTATTGAGTATCTGGTTTTATGAGCTTCTCTAAGTACCATTTCTCTCATATCTCCAAATTTTGGTACTCAAATCCTTTCAGCCCTATACTGGGTTCCGTCTTCCCGTATGTTAAGATGCTTTTCCAATCCTTTGGGTATTTCATCCTTTAAATTTCCTTCTTTTAAAACTCCTTGTTGCGCCTCCTTTATTTAAGTAGTAAGATTATTGTGAATCATTATATTCATAGCTTTTACTCGAATGGGTTCTCTGTCCTTTCTGCTCAAGGCGTCGGCTACCACATTTGCCTTCCCCGGGTGGTAACGAATCTCGAAATCGTAATCATTTAATAACTCAATCCACCTACGCTGTCTCATGTTTAGTTGTTTCTGATTAAATATGTGTTCGAGACTTTTGTGATCGGTATATATAATACTTTTGACCCCATATAAGTAGTGCCTCCAAGTCTTTAATGCAAAAATAACCGCACCTAATTCCAAATCATGCGTCGTATAATTCTGCTCGTGAATCCTTAATTGTCTAGACGCATAAGAAATTACCTTCGTTCGTTGCATTAATACACAACTGAGACCTTGCTTTAAGGCGTCACAATATATCACAAAATCATCATTCCCTTCAGGTAATGACAATATAGGTGACGTAGTTAACTTTTTCTTCAACAATTGAAACGCTTTCTCCTGCTCATCCTTCCATTCAAATTTCTTCCCTTTATGCGTTAATGCAGTCAAGGGTTTTGCTATTTTGGAAAAATCTTGGATGAATCTTCTGTAGTAACCAGCCAATCCTAAAAATTGACATATATGCTTCGGAGTTTTTGGGGTTTCCCACTTTTCAATGGTTTCAATCTTTACCGGATCCACCTGAATACCTTCTTTGTTCACTATGTGACCGAGGAATTGAATTTCTTCCAACCAAAATGCACACTTTGAAAATTTAGCGTACAGTTTTTCTTTCCTCAATAACTCTAGCACTTTTCTCAAATGTTTTTCTTGCTCTTGATCATTCTTTGAGTAAATAAGTATGTCATCGATGAAAACAATGAAAAACTTGTCAAGGTATGGTCCACACACTCGGTTCATGAGGTCCATGAACACAGCTGGTGCGTTAGTCAACCCAAACGGCATAACCATAAACTCGTAATGACCGTAACGCGTTCTGAAAGAAGTCTTCGGAATATCATCCTCCTTCACCTGCATTTGATGATACCCAGAACGTAAATCAATCTTCGAATAAACTGACGAGCCTTGTAGTTGATCAAATAAGTCGTCAATTCTCGGTAGTGGATAATGGTTCTTGATGGTAAGTTTGTTCAACTCTAGGTAGCCGATACACAACCTGAATGTACCATCCTTCTTTTTGACAAACAAAACAGGAGCTCCCCATGGTGATGTACTTGGTCGTATAAAACCATGCTCTAAAAGTTCTTGTAGTTGGTTTTGGAGTTCCTTCATTTTACTGGGTGCGAGTCTGTATGGAGCACGAGCTATTGGTGCAGCTCCTAGAACAAGGTCTATTTGAAATTCAACGGATCGATGTGGGGGTAATCCCGGTAATTCTTTCAGAAATACATCGGGAAATTCTTTTGCGACAGGAACATCACCGATGTTCTTTTCTTCAGGTTTAACTTCCTCGATGTGTGCTAGAATGACGTAACAACCTTTTCTTATTAGTTTTTGCGCCTTCAAATTACTAATAAGATTTAACTTCGCGTTGCTCTTTTCTCCGTATACCATTAAGAGTTTTCCTTCTTTTCGTACAATGCGAATTGCATTTTTGTAACATAGATCTCTGCTCTCTCCTTTTTCAACCAGTCCATGCCAATTATCACATCAAAACTCCCTAACTCTACTGGTATCAAATCAATCTTAAATGTTTCGCTAACAAGTTTAATTTCTCGATTCCGACATATTTTATCTGCCAAAATTAATTTACCGTTTGCTAATTCGAGTAAAAATTTATTATTCATAGGCGTCAATGGACCACTTAATTTAGCACAAAAATCTCTACTCATATAGCTTCTATCCGCACCCGAATCAAATAAAACATAAGCAGGTTTTTCATCAATAAGAAACATACGCGTAACAAGCTCCGGGTCTTCTTGCGCTTCTGCCGTATTAATATTGAAAACTCTTCCGCGGCCCTGTCCATTAGTATTCCCCTGATTTGGGCATTCGTTTCTGATATGACCCGGCTTCCCACATCCATAACAAATAATGGCGGTATTATTTGTTCCGACATTATTTGTTCCTTTATTCTTATTAGCCATTGGTCCGTAAACTTCACACTTCATCGTACCATGACCCTTTCTATTACACTTAGTACACGATGTTGTACAAAGCCCAGTCAGATGGTATCCTTCACACCTCTGGCATGGTTTCTGCCTCTGTTGTTATGGTTGGGATTGTTGTTGTTGCGGTTGTTGTTATTGTTGGAATGGTTATTGTAGTTGTTGTTGGGATTGTTATTATTGTTTCGGTTAAAGTTGCGGTTGTGGTGGTAGTTATTGCTTTTGTAATTGCGATTATTGTTGTTGTTGTTGTTGTTGTATTGGTGACTCTTGTCACTGTTTTCTTCCCACTTCCTCTTGACTTGTTTTGTGTTGGCTTCTTTGGTCGCTTACTCTTTAATTCTCCCCTCAATCTGATTTATGAGTTTATGAGCCATTCGACTTGCCTTTTGTATGGAAGCGGGCTCGTGTGAACTCACATCTTCTTGAATCCTTACTGGTAACCCTTTTACAAATGCGTCGATCTTCTCTTCTTCATCTTCGAACACTCCCGGACACAATAGGCACAACTCTGTGAATCGTCGTTCATATGTGGTAATGTCGAACCCTTGTGTTCGTAACTCTATAAACTCTACCTTGAGCTTATTAACTTCGTTTCTAGGACGGTACTGCTCGTTCATCAATTGCTTGAATGCCGACCACGGTAGTGCGTAAGCAGCATTTTGTCCTACCTGTTCAAGATAGGTGTTCCACTATGTTAACGCAGTACCTGTGAAGGTATGCGTAGCGTACTTAACTTTGTCCTCTTCAGTACACTTACTTATGGCAAACACTGATTCGACTTTCTCGGTCCACAGTTTCAATCCAATTGGTCCTTCGGTTCCATCAAATTCCAAAGGTTTGCAGGCAGTGAATTCTTTGTAGGAGTATCCTACACGATTTTTTGTGGACTTAGTTCCATTGCTAGATCCAGAGTTATTGTTATTTTGCATTGCAACCTGTACTGCGGCTATGTTTGCTGCAAGGAAAATACGAAAGTCTTCCTCGCTCATGTTCAAATTCTGACGAGTCGTCGGTGCCATTTCCTTCAAAAATAGCCCAAAAGAATTAAGTTAATCATATAGAATATTAAAAGTAGTCAATAGTATTTCGTAGCATAATATGAACTCATTTATAAAAGCTTTTTCTTCATATTAGCGTTTTATAGTTTTAATTCGGGTAGTACCTACCCGTTAAGTTCATATTTAATAGCTAATATACAATTTAACTACTACAATTCTATATGAAAAACTGATTATAATAATATTTTGCGTTCAAACTTTTATACAATATTTTACAAACTTACAATACCGCTATTATACATATAGGATGAAATATAGCACATAACAACTTTGCTACTCGGCAGGTATAAAGGCAATTCTAGTTAATACGCAAGTTGTTCAGCAAAAGAAATAAAGACACGTAATTCAAAAGTCCAGAAACAAGTCATGCATTCTGGTTTTACTAAGACTACTTCCCATCCTTGGTCTTGTGGAAAGTAACCGTTATGACATTTGGCTAGGCAGCATGTTGTAATGTCGTCAAAAGGACGATGGTTTTGTAATGTCCAACAGCCCCGTAATAATCTAAGAACCTTGTTTCTCACCCCAACTACTGAGTCCGTCACTTGTGGGAAGGTTTTTTTTAAAAGTTGTAACCCGATATTCTTTTTCTCACTTTGGTAAGAAGCGAACATCACTAACCCGTAAGTATAGCATGCTTCTTTATGTTGCATGTTAGAAGCTCTTTCTAACTCACGAAACCCTATGTTTGGATATGTTGAGTCAAAATAGGTTCTTAACCCATAGCGTAAATGATAATGCTAAAAACGAACATATATTTCATAGCATTATTCCTCAAGAAAGACAAGCTTTTAGTTGCAATTGTTCTATTTACAAGTGATATTCGTTTAAATAATAAACAGCTACCTAACTTTTAAGCCCTTCACCAATCAAGGTCTTTCATCTAGTAAGTCCTAGTACTAAGGTGAAGACAAAAGACAGATTCGACGAATTGAAGACGCAAACGACCAAAAAGCTCAAAAGTACAAAGTACAATCCAAGAGGTTCAAATTATTGATGAGAAACGTTTAAAAATTACAAGAGTACGAGCCGCAAAACGCAAAGTACAAGATATTAAATAGTACGAAAGGACGTTCGAAAATCCGGAACCGGGACCAGAGTCAACTCTCGATGCGCGACGCAACGGACTAAAAATTACAAGTCAACTATGCACATAAATATAATATAATATATAAATAATTCTTAAAATTATATATATATTATATTTATTTATTAAAACCGTCGGCAAATAAAAAACAAAAGTATGTGAGCTATAAAAGAAGGCCATGCGATCGCATGGCCAGGAAGACCAAAAACCATGCGATCGCATGGTGCACTGTATCAGCTCAAGTCCTATAAAGTTCGCGTGTTTTGGCCGAAAATAAGACACCTTTTTCTAATCTATCTCTCACTCTCTACGATATATATATATATATATATATATATATATATATATATATATATATATATATATATATATATATATATATATATATATATATAATTTTAATTTTAATTTAAGATTAATAATAATAATAAGGGTATGTTAGCGAATGTTGTAAATGTGTAAGTCGAAATTCTGTCCGTGTAAAGCTACGCTATTATTAATCATTGTAAGTTATGTTCAACCTTTTTAAATTAATGTCTCGTAGCTAAGTTATTATTATGCCTATTTAATGCCGAAGTAATCGTGATGTTGGGCTAAATATTAAGATTGGGCAATTGGGCTTTGTACCATAATTGGGATTTGGATAAAAGAACGACACTTGTGGAAATTAGACTATGGGCTATTAATGGGCTTTATATTAACTAAATGATACCTTGTTAATTTAATATATAGACTTATAATTTGACGTATTTATATATAACCACATACGCTTGACTGGGTACTGTGGGCGGGATATCTATAAATACTAATAATTATTCATTTGACCGGACACGGGGATGGATTAATAATCAATAGACTTGTTGAAACCGGGGTGAATTACATGCAAGGGTAATTGGTGTAATTGTTAACAAAGTAGTAAAACGTTGGACTATACGCAGTCGATAACCTGGTGTATTCATTAAACAAAGTATTAAGACCTTGTTACAGTTCGAATCCCCAGTTAGTTGGAATATTTGACTTCGGGTATAAGGATAATTTGACGAAGACTCTCGCACTTTATGTTTATGACTGATGGACTATTATGGACAAAACCGTATGGACATATCGAATAATCCAGGACAAAGGACAATTAATCCATGCTAATAAACTAAAATCAACACGTCAAACATCATGATTACGGAAGTTTAAATAAGCATAATTCCTTTATTTCATATTTTATCACACTTTTATTTACTGTCATTTTATTTAATTGCACTTTTAATTATCGTACTTTTTAATTATCGCAATTTTATTTATTGTCATTTTATTTATCGCACTTTAATTATTGTCATTTACTTTACGCTTTAAATTAATTTATATTTATTTTTAATATTTTACATTAGGTTTTAACTGCGACTTAAGACATAAAATCGACAAACCGATCATTAAACGGTAAAAACCCCCTTTTATAATAATAATAATACTACTTATATTTATATATATATTTATACAAATATAGTTTTTAAAAATATAGCGTTAAACTTGGCTAGTTCCCTGTGGACGAACCGGACTTACTAAAAACTACACTACTGTACGATTAGGTACACTACCTATAAGTGTTGTAGCAAGGTTTATGTATATCCACTCTATAAATAAATAAATAACTTGTGTAAAATTGTATCGTATTTAATAGTATTTTGCAATAAAAATATAACTATTTCGTATACACCGCTGCACACATCAAGTATTTTTGGCGCCGCTACCGGGGACTGCTTAAACGCCGAAAGCGAAACGCTATATATATAAAAAAAAAAGATTTTTAATTTACTTTTGTAAAAATACGTTTTAAATATTAAAAATAAAACTTTAAAACATAATTAAAAAAAGAGAGTAAAACGAAAATATATATTTTATAAAGTATAAAAGTATTTTTTTAGATCTTAAAAATATAAGTGTATTTTAATTACTTATTTTAAATTTTGTAAAAAAATCAAAGTAAAAAAATAAAAAATAAAAATAGAAACTGAGCCTGCATTTTTTCGACCTGCATTTAAACTGAAACTGCAAGCCATGCGATCGCATGGCCTGAGTGTAGAAAACTCATGCGACCGCATGGTACCCTCTGATGGATCTAATCATTAGCTGGTATAGTTTAGGGAGTTTTAATAATTATTATTATTAATTTATTAACCCTAATTAGGGTTTATTTATTTAATTAGTTTTTATTAATTAGTTTTTATTAATTAGTTTTAGTTTTATTTAATTTGTACTTTTAAGTTATAATTAGTTTTAATAATTAATAAATTAATACTTTTATAAAATAAATAATATAAAAATAATATTTTTATAAAAAAATTGTATTTTTATAACTTTAGTTTTATTTTTATATTTCCGTATCTTTTTATTAGTTTAATTCGTAATTTGTATTTTTCGTTCGTAATTAGTTTTAAGATATAGCTTTTGCCGTAGTTTACTTTTATTTCTAGATTTTTAGGCTTTGCCGTAAAATCCCTTAAGTGCTTTTTCTTTAGATTAAGATTTAGGCTCCTTAGAATTTTACGACGTCACTTATTGTTTTAGTATTTAAGATTTTAGTACTTTTTAAATAATTAACGTTTTGGATATAGAATTCTTTTAAGCTTTAATACCTTTAGACGTAACTTTTAATTCTTAGTTTTTAGACTTTTAAGTTTCGACGCGCTACGTTCTTTTTATTATTTTTCGACCTTTTATTTTTTTCGACGTTTTTCCGACGCGCTCTTTTTCTTTCTTATTTCTCGACGCTCTAGTTTTTAGGACATAGAATTTTCTATTTCTTCTCTAAAATTTCTTTAAATTTCAAAACGAAAAATTATTTTAAGCGGTTAAATTGATAGACATCCAAAATTTTCTGGTTCGTAGTAATAGTTGGATTTGTTAGTGGCGAGTTGTAGGCTTCCGATTTAAAGGGTCCTGGCTACCTGCTGCATCTATTGGCTATTCGAAACGTGGGCAAAATCAGAAAAGTCTATTAATTTGATAACTTATATAATTTTTATCTTTTATAACTAATAGGATATTTAGTGAATGCACCGAGCAAAATGTTCACCACCTTTTATACGTTCACCACCTGTAACTCGATCAAGACATCTAGCTAATATTGTCTCCGTTGATTTTTCTTTAGAATCGTCATCTAGTCGACCAAGTACTCCAATTCAAATTTCCAATAATCCATTTTTTGAACCCGACCTCACAATTGAGAATCCGGAGGATATTCAGGGACAATTCAGAGATCCTGAACCACTAATCATTCTTCCTGAACCACAAATCACTCATCCAGATATTGTCGAGGAAGAAACCATTAAGTCAGAATCCTTTAGTGATTCAGATTCAACAAATTCAATAATGAAAAATCTGGAACCTCTAAGTATGGAAGACCGAATGAGAGCTAAACGCACTGGCCAAGGTCACGCAATTACTCAACCAGACATTAATGCGCCAGATTATGAAATCAAAGGACAAATCCTACACATGGTAACTAATCAATGCCAATTTAGTGGTGCGCCGAAGGAAGATCCAAACGAACATCTTTGAACCTTTAATAGGATCTGTACTCTATTCAAAATCCGAGAAGTGGAGGATGAACAGATATATCTCATGTTATTTCCCTGGACTTTAAAGGGAGAAGCCAAAGATTGGTTAGAATCGTTACCTGAAGGGGCGATTGATACATGGGATGTTTTAGTTGAAAAATTTCTTAAACAATTCTTTCCAGCATCTAAAGCCGTGAGACTTCAAGGAAAAATTGTTACGTTCACGCAAAAGCCAAATGAAACTTTATATGAGGCGTGGACAAGATTTGGAAAGTTATTGAGAGGATGTCCGCAACATGGTTTAGACACTAATCAAATAGTACAAATATTCTACCAAGGATGCGACATCACTACAAGAAAAGACATCGATATAGCAGCTGGTGGTTCCATTATGAAGAAAACTGCAACTGAAGCTTACAAAATTATTAATAACACTGCTTCCCACTCACGTGAGTGGAACCAAGAAAAAGATATCGTTAGATCATCTAAAGCGGCTAGAGCCGATTCTAGCCATGACTTTGATTCCATGTCTGCAAAGATAGATGCTTTCGAGAGACGAATGGAAAAGATGACTAAAGATATTCACTCAATAAGAATTAGTTGTGAGCAGTGTGGAGGACCACATTTGACAAAATATTGTCTCAGTATTGAACAAACAATGGAACAAAGAGAGAATGTTTCATACATGAACCAAAGGCCTGGAAATAATTATCAGAATAATTATCAACCGCCAAGACCAATCTACAATCAAAACCAGAATTATAACCGAAATGTTCCATACAACAATCAACAAGGTCCTAGCAATCAACAAGTATCTAATAATACTTACAATCAGCAAAGACCTATTTTTCAAAATAAACCACCACAAACCGATGATAAAAAGTCAAATTTAGAAGATATGATGTCAAAGCTAGTTGAATTTCAAACGCAGTTTTTCACATCTCAAAAACAAACCAATGAACAAAATGCTCAAGCATTTAAAAATCAACAAGCTTCTATTCAAAATCTGGAACAAGAAGTAAGCAACCTAGCAAGGTTGATAGGTGAAAGAAAACCGGGAAGTCTACCTAGCGATACAAATGCTAATCCCCGGAATGAAACAGCTAAATCCATTACCACAAGAAGTGGTATTACACTTAAACCACCTGAAATACCAGTAATTTCTGATGACTCTATTCCTATTACACAAGAAGAACAACCTGAGCAAGATAAGGAAACAGAACCGATAGTTGAAAAGGTTAATGAAGATAGCACAATTAAGGTTAAACCTTATGTTAAACCATACCAACCACCACTTCCTTACCCAAGTAAAATGAGAAAAGAAAGACTTGAAGCCGAGCAATCCAAATTCTTGGATATGTTTAAACAAATAAATGTCAACTTTCCTTTCATTGATGTGATTTCAGGAATGCCTAGATATGCTAAATTCCTGAAAGATCTAATCACAAATAGAAAGAAAATGGAAGAACTCTCGGCTGTTACTATGAATGCAAATTGTTCCGCAGTACTATTGAATAAGATACCAAAAAAATTATCAGATCCAGGAAGTTTCACAATTCCATGTTTTCTGGGTAGTCTTAGTTCAATAGAAGCATTGGCAGATTTTGGTGCTAGTATAAATCTAATGCCGTATTCATTATACGCTAAACTATACCTTGGAGAATTGAAACCAACACGAATAAGCATACAACTAGCCGATCGATCAGTAAAATATCCTAGAGGGATAATGGAGAACATGCTAGTTAAAGTTGGTACTTTAGTATTTCCAATATATTTTGTTATTCTGGACATGGTAGAAGATTATCGAGTTCCTCTCATATTAGGAAGGCCATTCTTAAACACGGCTAAAGCAATAATAGACGTGTTCAGTAAGAAACTGACCTTAAGTATAGAGGATGAGAGTGTTACTTTTTCTGTGGATAGAGCCATGCAACAACTGCAATCTGCAGATGATACATGTTATTACATTCAAACTATAGATTCACATGCAGAATTGTTAGAAGAATTTCCAGAATTACAATGAACAGGAGAAGGTTCTTTAGGAGAAGGAATTGAACCAATTGATGAAGCTGAAATGTTAGCTACACTTATGGCTAATGGATATGAACCAACAACAGAAGAAATTCATATGCTAAAAGAAGAAGACAGATATCGATACAAATCATCGATAGAAGAACCAACGATATTAGAGTTAAAGCCACTTCCAAACCATTTAGAATATGCTTATTTACATGGTGAATCTGAATTACCTGTTATAATATCGTCTTCTCTTACTGAAAATGAAAAATCTCAACTCATTTCTGTGCTAAAAGCTCATAAACCAGCTATTGCATGGAAGATTCATGACATTAAAGGAATAAGTCCTTTGTATTGCACACATAAAATCCTTATGGAAGAAGGTCATAAAACGTATGTGCAATGCCAACGAAGACTAAATCCTAATATGCAAGATGTTGTTAAGAAAGAAATTATTAAAATGCTTGATGCAGGTTTAATTTATCCAATCTCTGATAGTCCATGGGTAAGCCTAGTTCAATGCGTACCTAAGAAGGGTGGCATGACTGTCATCACAAATGAAAAAAATGAGCTTATTCCTACTAGGACTGTAACAGGATGGCGTATTTGTATTGATTATAGAAAATTAAATGACGCCACCAGAAAAGATCACTTTCCCTTACCTTTCATTGATCAAATGTTGGAAAGATTAGCCGGAAATAGTTACTATTGTTTTCTTGACGGTTTTTCCGGATATTTTCAAATTCCAATAGCACCCGAGGACCAAGAGAAAACCACAATCACGTGCCCTTATGGTACTTTTGCTTACAAACGCATGCCATTTGAACTTTGCAACGCCCCTGCAACCTTTCAAAGGTGCATGATGGCGATTTTTCACGACATGATAGAAGAATGCATGGAAGTTTTCATGGATGACTTCTCAGTCTTCGGTGATACATTTGAATCATGTCTAGTTAATCTTGAACGAATGCTTATTAGATGCGAGCAATCAAATCTAGTTCTTAATTGGGAGAAATGCCATTTCATGGTTCAAGAAGACATCGTTCTTGGTCATAAAATTTCAAAGGAAGGAATTGAAGTGGATAGAGCTAAAGTAGATGTAATTGCTAAACTTCCACATCCCACCAATGTTAGAAGAGTTAGGAGTTTTCTAGGGCATGCCGATTTTTACCGACGTTTCATAAAAGATTTTTCTAAAATTGCCACTCCTATGAATAAACTCCTCGAAAAGGATGTTCCATTCATCTTTTCGGATGAATGCATCAAATCTTTTAATATTCTTAAAGAAAAACTCACTAATGCGCCGATCATGATAACTCCAAATTGGAATTTACCGTTTGAACTCATGTGCGATGCAAGTAATTTTGCAATGGGAGCCGTTTTAGGACAAAGAATTGAAAAATGATTTCAACCTATTTATTACGCTAGTAAGACATTACAAGGAGCACAAACGAACTACATAACTACTGAAAAAGAACTCCTTGCTATTGTCTTTGCTTTTGACAAATTTTGTTCATATCTCGTTCTAGCAAAAACGGTGGTTTATACCGACCATTCTGCTCTTAGATACCTATTTTCAAAACAAGATGCCAAACCAAGATTAATTCGTTGGATCTTACTCTTACAAGAGTTCGATATTGAAATCCGAGACAAAAAGGGAGCAGAAAATCTCGCCGTTGATCATCTTTCTCGTCTTGAAACTCCCGAATTAGAAGTTCTAAATTAATCGGCTATACAAGATAACTTTCCTGATGAATATCTATTGAAGATAGATTATAATGAAATTCCATGGTTTGCAGACTATGCAAATTACTTAGTTTGTGGATTCCTTGAAAAAGGGTTGTCGTACCAGAAACGAAAGAAATTCTTTAGTGATATAAAACACTATTTCTGGGAAGATCCAAATTTGTTTAAAAGTTATCCCGATGGAATAATACGCCGATGCGTATTCGGAGATGAAGCTAGTCAAATCTTAAACCATTGCCACACAGGACCAACAGGAGGGCATTATGGGCCTCAACTTACAGCAAGAAAAGTTTACGATGCTGGGTTCTATTGGCCTACAATTTTCAAAGACGCACACCTTCTTTGTAAATCCTGTGATGCTTGTCAAAGGGCCTAAAAAATAAGTCAACGTGATGAAATGCCATAAAATGTCATTCAAGTATGTGAAGTATTTGACATTTGGGGTATTGACTTTATGGGTCCATTTCCAAAATCTTATAATAATCTCTACATTCTCGTTGCCATTGATTATGTATCTAAATGGGCGGAAGCACAAGCTCTCTCAACTAACGATGCACGAGTTGTAGTCAACTTCTTAAAACATCTTTTTGCTAGGTTCGGAACACCGAAAGCTTTAATAAGTGATCGGGGTACTCATTTTTGTAATAATCAACTTGAGAAAGTTCTCAAAAGATATGGAGTAACTCATAAAATCTCAACCGCTTATCATCCACAAACAAGTGGACAAGTTGAAAATACCAACCGAGCATTAAAACGTATTCTAGAGAAAACCGTAGGATCAAATCCAAAGGAATGGTCCATGAAATTGGAGGATGCACTCTGGGCTTTTAGAACAGCCTACAAAACTCCAATTGGAACCACACCTTTTAAACTCGTTTACGAAAAAGCATGTCATCTTCCAGTAGAAATTGAGCACAAAGCATTTTGGGTTTTGAAGACATGTAATCTTGATTTACATGAAGCCGAACGTCTACGGTTAAGTCAATTAAACGAATTAGAAAAATTAAGACATGAAGCATACGAAAATTCGTTAATCTATAAGGAAAGAACAAAGAAATGGCATGATAAAAGAATCAGAAGTTCAAAAGAATTTAAAGAAGGAGACAGAGTTCTTCTTTTCAATTTACGATTCAAGCTATTTCCTGGAAAATTGAAATCAAGATGGTCTGGACCATTCATAGTCAAAAGAGTTTTCCCATACGGAACAATAGAGTTAATAAATTCAAATGGGATTGAATTTAAAGTTAATGGTCACAGAGTTAAACATTACATACATGGTCCGATGGAAGTTGACAATGAAGTCAATCATAATTTCACCACCCAAGAAAACCCTCAGAATGAAAACATAAATATGTTATCCACAACATATGAAAAACCAAAATTGGGAGACGAGGAAGCTTCAAATTGGAGTGATGAAGAAGAATTCCTATACAAACCTCCCATTCCAAGAAACGAAGAAAAATGTGAATAAGAAGTTCAAGTAGAAGTGAAAGAACCAAGAAAAGATCACCCGAAAAAGGTTAACAAACCAACTCTACTTACTAAAGTAGGAGACCCAGGTGAATTTATCATTTATTGCTTGTTTAACGATGCTGCTATGTATAATGGACTCGTAGATTTAGGAGCAAGTGCAAATGTTATGCCTCTTTCCTTATATAAAAGATTAGGTGCGGGTAAATTAAGACCAACCAGAATAGGTGTTCAATTATTTGATCAAACCATTAAACACCCGGTTGGAATAGCAAACAATTTACTTGTTAAAGTGGGAAGTTTGACCTTTATTGCAAACTTCATAGTTATTAATATGGAGGAAGACCTTGATATTCCTCTAATTTTAGGTCACCCAGTTTTAGCAACCACCGAAGCATTCATTGATGTAAGAGAAGGTAGAATGACACTTAGGGATGGTGACAAATCGATCACCTTTGTGAACCGAAAGTTTAGATCTCCACCAACCAAAACTGTTGAACCAATAAAAATGCCTAAGTGTGAGGAAGATGAAGCAACAACCAATGATGACCTGATAACAAAGAACCCTATTGTTGATACCAAATTAGATGAACCTGTTTTTAACAGTTCAACGAAGAAACTTTATAAACGGATTCAAGATGCTAGGATTAAGGGGAACTTTAACTTATGTAACCGATTAGTATCCAATTTGTCGCCTAAAGAAAAGGCAATGTTAGTTGAATTTATGAAAGTTACAGAATAAATCAACAATTGGCTTGAAGCAAAAGTCAGAGATATACAAGTTGTTGATAGTCCAATTGAAAACGAAGTTAATCACAATTTCAACGCCACAGTTAACTAAGTGTGGGGAAAATCAAGTCTTTTTAAGGGTAATATATGTTTCTGTTAGAGTTAGATATTCTGTTTTCGTGTAGTTCTCGAGAATGGAATCCGAATGGTCTTTCCCTAGCAGACCCTAAAGAACTAGTCTTCTCCCTCCATTCTGAATTTTTATTTTTTTTAGGTTTTACGAGATGAAGAATTCCTTTGATTTGAACCATGCTCTAATGCTACACGCTTTGATTACTAAATGTAATAATGACACACTCCCGAGTGACCTGGTGTCAGGAATAAGAGGCAGATGTGACGAAGTAAGGAAAGAACTCAGGAAAGATCATCATAAGACACATTTTGGTAAAGGAAAATCAAAATCCGCAATAAAAAGAAGAGCACGACACCTTGAAAGATGTCATAAATGCGGAAAATGGTCACACGAAGGTAAATGTTCAAATAATCAAACATATTCAAATACCGAATTTGTTACTCTATGCAGAGAAGGACCGTTTATATGTTTAGAAGAAAAGATATTGAAGAATCGAGGTTACGCTTATGTAGCTATGGAAAACCAAATCACACGACTCTCCTATGAGTCGGTTAAAGCAGGTCTCTGAGAATTCTATCTCACAGGTAAGTATGTACAGTTTTTATTTGTTTTTATTTATTGCTTTTAACCTTTTGATAATAAACACTGAATCGTTCGCTATAAAGTATTAAATTGGTATTCAATAAAATTAGGTATGCGTAACCGAAATTATTGATATCATACAAAAATTTATTACATCACTGCGAAATTTACAGTTTATTCTTAAGGTATAAATATCTTTAATCAATCAACCCAAAATATTTCAAAAATTCATCAGGAGTAAAACTAGGTTATGGAACCGAAATTACTTTACCGAAAAGAGGGGCGTATATTTTTGATAATATTTAATTGATTAAAGTGGGATAAAAGACCAAAAAGATTTTTAATTTTATTTTTACCTTGTTTTTAAAATTAATATATAAATATTAAATTAATATTGTAAATCTTTTTAAATCAATATATTTAAGTTTTTAAGTATTTTAAAATTAATATTTTTAATATAAGTTTGTAAAATTAATGTACAAAAATATTAATAATATCAATATGAAATTTTATGCATTTTAAATTTAAGTTTAGTGTGAATTTAAAAACAAAAATTTACTTTATTTCATTAAGTTAAAAATATGATTTCTAAAATTCGTCGTGAGTTGAAGACTAGGTCGTTGAACCTAAATTGCTTTACCCGAGGGCGGGACGAGAAATTTTATTATCATTATTTTTAATCTTATTTGATTTAAAGTATGCCAAAAACATTTAAAAAAAAAAACTCAAAAATCTTTGCTTTTAAAACAATCGCTTTAAAAATGACAAAATTTAAATTTTGTCGAGGGACGGACTAGATAAACATACCGAAACTACCTAAAGTAAAAGGAAACAAAATTTTAAAAAATTATTCATTTAAATTGTTTTAATAAATAAAAATTTTATAAAAAAAATAATAATAATAAAAATATTATGTATGCTTGTAGTTTATCTTATGTACACAACAGGGTAAAACATCACACTTTCAAAGACTGGCATTAAGTTCAGCAAAAGCTACTAATTTTAACGACAAAACGAAAAACAAATGTGATGTAACAACAAGACGGAATGAACAAATGATGTGCACCATTTATCATTTAACAAACAAATGCCAATATGTTTAGAAACTTTGGTAAAATTTAATCATTTTTCTACGCTAATCACCCTCAATAATTTAAATTGTACTGATTTCTTGCAAATGAGGGCATTGCAAGATCTTAAGTGTGGGAAGGGATTAAATTCTTTCGGATTTTTAAAATTTTAAATTTAAACACTTGGTTACCATTAAAAATACTAGTAACGCAGTAGTTGTATTAAAATCTAGTGCTCTCTGATAATAAAGAACAGCCCTAGTCTTATATACTGACTACCCAATTCTAAAAAAAATTTTCAAAATTTTCAACTAAATGAAATCAAAATCATGTTTATACATATTTATGAGCGATAAAACTAGGTGTTAACACCGAAATTATTGTTACCTTGGAAATGACATAAATTGAGAAACAACTCAAAATGTTAGAATTCATTTAAAATAGAATAGAGGAAAATAAAAAGGCAAATAAAAGAAAATAAAAGCCAATTGTGGGAAAAATTTACCAAGTTATTTAGAACATATGTCACATATTTTTGTACAAATAATTGAAGATACTTTTGTTTTGGACAATTTTTTCAGTTTTACCAAATTTCTTATAATATATTTGAAAGAAAAGATGGATCTACATGATAAATCAATTCCATCATTAAAAGGAAGTAAAGTCTTCCGAAAAAGAAACGCGCTTCTTGATTTAGGTCAGGAAGTTGTCGTCCAGACCAGTTGTAGAGTCTACGAAAAACCTTGAAAAGTTTTCTCGAAAAGCAGCTGGAAATCCACGGACCTCAGCATCAAACAGGGTCGCCAAGTGGTCAGACTTATCCTAACCATGAGAGGATCTGTCTCGTAGAATGGGGGGGCACCGTGCAAATTAGCTTATAAGACTAATGAATCAGATCCCCAGAAAGGATAATCTCCTTAAAAATCAAAAATCAGCTTTTAAGTCTGATATTACTCAATCCTTGAGATTGACTTTAAAGATTGAGAATTACAAACTCATGGAATTCGATGATATCTAAACTCGAGCTTGAACGAGAAAATATTTTGATCAAGATTACAAACCGATTTGTTTTCTGAAACCCTATTTTCAATGCGTTCATTACCATTGAACGTAAAATCCTAGGAATTCACCTAGAATTCATTAGGTCACCTGAACCAAATCGGGTGTCAACCGTAAGAACGGTGGCTGCATAGCATAGTCGAAGACAGGACCTTGTGCCAAACCGAAAAACTATAGGGTGATATTTACTATTGCTCCTACAAAGGATAGGAATTGCATCCGACACGATATAGACCATAATCAAAAGCATGTCACGGGACATTGCCTTAACAGTTGCTTGTTCAACGCTTTCTTTTACAACCGGACGGTAGTTTACAGAAAGGTAATATACGGAGCAAGTATACTGGACGTGTTGCTTTCCCAATACAAGGTTAGCAAGTGGGTGACACAAAACCATAAGTTTTGAGCTAAAATTTTCAAATCTGAAACCCACAAAACCCACAAAAATAATTTGCAAACACCGATGAAGGGTTATTCCAGAAAACTTATCTAGGGTAAAAGCTAGATTGAATTTTCAAAAAGATCAAATGTTTTCATAAAGATCCAATTTCCTAAAGGATCTAAATTTTTATAGTCATGTGGGACTGTAAACCACATCGTTAATACCATTGTTCATACCGCCGTATTAAAATCACTGATGTACAAAGTGTGAAGAATAAAGAAGTAATTCTAGTAAAGTTATATTCAAGTTCTATATTGCTTGAGGATAAGCAACGCTCAAGTGTGGGAATATTTGATAATGCTAAAAATGAACATATATTTCATAGCATTATCCCTCAAGAAAGACAAGCTTTTAGTTGCAATTGTTCTATTTACAAGTGATATTTGTTTAAATAATAAAAGGTGAAGACAAAAGACAGATTCGACGAATTGAAGACACAAACGACCAAAAAGCTCAAAAGTACAAAGTACAATCCAAGAGATTCAAATTATTGATGAGAAACGTCTAAAAATTATAAGAGTACGAGCCGCAAAACGTAAAGTACAAGATATTAAATAGTACGAAAGGACGTTCAAAAATCCGGAACCGAGACCAGAGTCAACTCTCAATGCGCGATGCAATGGACTAAAAATTACAAGTCAACTATGCACATAAATATAATATAATATATAAATAATTCTTAAAATTATATATATATTATATTTATTTATTAAAACCGTCAGCAAATAAAAAACAAAAGTATGTGAGCTGTAAAAGAAGGCCATGCGATCGCATGGCCAGGAAGACCAAAAACCATGCGATCGCATGGTGCACTGTATCAGCTCAGGTCCTATAAAGTTCGCGTATTTTGGCCGAAAATAAGACACCTTTTTCTAATCTATCACTCACTCTCTACGATATATATATATATATATATATATATATATAAAATTTATAATTTTAATTTTAATTTAAGATTAATAATAATAAGGGTATGTTAGCGAATGTTGTAAGTGTGTAAGTCGAAATTCTGTCCATGTAAAGCTACGCTATTATTAATCATTGTAAGTTATGTTCAACCTTTTTAAATTAATGTCTCGTAGCTAAGTTATTATTATGCTTATTTAATGCCGAAGTAATCGTGATGTTGGGCTAAATATTAAGATTGGGTAATTGGGCTTTGGACCATAATTGGAGTTTGGATAAAAGAACGACACTTGTGGAAATTAGACTATGGGCTATTAATGGGCTTTATATTAACTAAATGATACCTCGTTAATTTAATATATAGACTTATAATTTGACGTATTTATATATAACCACATACGCTTGAGTAGGTACGGTGGGCAGGATATCTATAAATACCAATAGTTATTCATTTGACCGAATACGGGGATGGATTAATAATCAATAGACTTGTTGAAACATGGGTGAATTACATGCAAGTGTAATTGGTGTAATTGTTAACAAAGTTGTAAAACCTTGGACTACACGCAGTCGATAACCTGGTGTATTCATTAAACAAAGTATTAAGACCTTATTACAGTTCGAATCCCCAATTAGTTGGAATATTTGACTTCGGGTATAAGGATAATTTGACGAAGACTCTCGCACTTTATGTTTATCACTGATGGACTATTATGGACAAAACCGTATGGACATATCGAATAATCCAGGATAAAGGACAATTAACCCATGGTAATAAACTAATATCAACACGTCAAACATCATGATTACGGAAGTTTAAATAAGCATAATTCCTTTATTTCATATTTTATCGCACTTTTATTTACTGTTATTTTATTTAATTGCACTTTTAATTATCGTACTTTTTAATTATCGCAATTTTATTTATTGTCATTTTATTTATCGCACTTTAATTTATCGCACTTTAATTATTGTCATTTACTTTACGCTTTAAATTAAGTTATATTTATTTATAATATTTTACATTAGGTTTTAACTGCGACTTAAGACATAAAATCGACAAACCGGTCATTAAACGGTAAAAAACCCCTTTTATATTAATAATAATACTACTTATATTTATATATATATTTATACAAATATAGTTTTTAAAAATATAGCGTTAAACTTGGCTAGTTCCCTGTGGACGAACCGGACTTACTAAAAACTGCACTACTGTACGATTAGGTACACTGCCTATAAGTGTTGTAGCAAGGTTTAGGTATATCCACTCTGTAAATAAATAAATAACTTGTGTAAAATTGTATCGTATTTAATAGTATTTCGCAATAAAAATATAACTATTTCATATACACTACTGCACACATCAGTAAAATTGCATTTGGGTTCCCCGCATTTAACGCTTTAAAGAAAACACGGCATAACTTATGGTCTCCCCAATGTGATATACCCCACCTATCAAAGGAAATCCTTTTATAAACTAAGGCATTTCTGGAAAGTCTTTCAAATGTTTGACAAGTTAATTTCTCCATAACTAAATGTGCTGATGAATTCTGACCGACTCTAGACAAGATTTCCTCAATCATATCCTATGGTAGGTCTTCCAAAATATTCGGTTGTCTACCCTTAACGTCCATTTTGTTTTTATACTATAAAATAGACAAGGATTAGATTCGTAAAAGATAATTAACAAATAATACAAACAATTTTTTACATAGAACATAAAAGTAGAAGCACACTACAATACATATAATACACAACATAATTACAACCCTCTAATATGAATCACTGGTTTCTTCTTCTTCGGACTTGGTTCGTTTTCCTAATTTTTGAGGGATATATGGTGTTCCTCTAATACGAGCCGTAGTTTTCCACAATGGTTTAGAAAAACCTGGTGGTTTAGAGGTTCCCGGGTTATTGTTACATTTTAGGAAATACGGATGTTGCCGATACATATAAAGTTCATCGGGGTTGGAATTAGGTTTCTCTATTTTTATACCTTTTCACCTATTATTTTCTTTTGCTTTATTAAATTGGGTCGAGGTAATTTCTATAACATCATCGAAATCCTCATCGGGATCCGATTCATCGGAAAATTGGTAATCTTCCCAATATTTTGCTTCCTTGGCGGAAACACCATTGACCATTTTTAACTTTGGTCCGTTGGTAGAGGATTTTCTTTTATTTAATCGATTTACTGTTTCAATATTTCTTCCTCCGGATCCTCTTCTTCTTCTTCCGGTTCCTCCTCTTCCGGTTCCTCTTCTTCCGGTTCCTCCTCTTCCGGTTCCTCCTCTTCCGGTTCCTCTTCGGAAATTTGTGAATCTTCCCAATATATATTCGACTCTTCATTGTTATTAGGTGAGTCGATGGAATTTGTACTAGAGGTAGACATCTATCACACAATATCAAACATGTTAAGAGATTAATTTATTAAATAATATTTACATGTTACAATTTGTAGTTTCCAATATAAAAAAAAAATATTAAGCAATCATTTTTAAAGAAAACACGGTCGAAGTCCAGACTCACTAATGCATCCTAACAAACTCGATAAGACATACTAATGCAAATTTTCTGGTTCTCTAAGACCAACGCTCAGATACCAACTGAAATATCCCGTTCATATTGATTATAAACGTTCCATATTAATTGATTTCGTTGCGAGGTTTTGACCTCTATATGAGATATTTTTAAAAGACTGCATTCGTTTTTAAAACAAACTATAACCTTTATTTTATCGGCAAGGTTAAAAGGACACCACCTAGATTATCAGAAATGATAATCTAAAAATATCACACTTACACACTACCAATACATATTGGATTACAATATTAATATGTTACAACAAAGTAAATCTCGAATGCAGTTTTAAACAATATTATACAAGCATGCTAACACCAAGTCATGTCCATATATTAGCATGCAACAGCGGAAGCTCTTAATAATCACCTGAGAATAAACATGCTTTAAACGTCAACAAAAATGTTGGTGAGTTATAGGTTTAACCTATATATTATCAAATTAATATAATAGACCACAAGATTTCATTTATTCAATAATCCTACACTCGCAAGTGTATAAAAATCATTCTATGATGAACACCTGGTAACCGACATTAACATAATGCATATAGAATATTCCCCACATACTCGCAAGTATGTCATAAATTGGCAATCGCAATCACCATATAAATCGAAGTATTAAAGCATTCTAAATTCCAGAATGGAGTTTGTTAGGCCTATAGATCTATCTTTAGGATTCACGTCAATTAGGGGTCATTTCCCTAATTCTTAGGCTACCAGACTTGAAGAGGCAATATTCGGTTTAATAATCCAACCATAGAATGTAGTTTCGCGTACTTGTGTCTATTTTGTAAAATATTTAGAAAGCTGCATGTATTCTCATCCTAAAAATATTAGATTTTAAAAGTGGGACTATAACTCACTTTCACAGATTTTTACTTCGTCGGGAAGTAAGACTTGGCCACTGGTCGATTCACGAACCTATAACAAATATGTGCATATATATCAAAGTATGTTCAAAATATATTTACAACATTTTTAATACATTTTACTATTTTAAGTTTATTAAGTCAGTTGTCCTCGTTAGTAACCTACAACTAGTTGTCCACAGTTAGATGTACAGAAATAAATCGATATATATTATCTTCAATCAATCCACGACCCAGTGTATACACGTCTCAGGCTAGATCACAACTCAAAGTATATATATTTTTGGAATCAACCTCAACCCTGTATAGCTAACTCCAACATTACTGCATATAGAGTGTCTATGGTTGTTCCAAATAATATATATACATGGGTCGATATGATATGTCAAAACATTTGCATACGTGTCTATGGTATCCCAAGATTACATAATATATTAGAATATATTTATAATAAAATATGAGTTAGCTAGGATATGATTAATATAGATTTGTTACCAATTTTCACGTAGTTACAACAAGCAAAAATATCCAATCTTGTTTTACCTATAACTTCTTCGTTTTAAATCCATTTTGAGTGATTCTAGTTGCTATGGTTTCATATTGAACTTAAGTTTATGAATCTAAACAGAAAAATTATAAGTTTATAGTCAAAAATACAGATTACAAGTCATTTTTTTTAAAGGTAGTCATTTCAGTCGAAAGAACGACGTCTAGATGACCATTTTGGAAAACATACTTCCACTTTGAGTTTAACCATGATTATTGGATATAGTTTCATGTTCATAAGAAAAATCATTTTTCCAGAAGAAAAACTTTTAAATCAAAGTTTATCATAGTTTTTAATTAACTAACCCAAAACAGCCCGCGGTGTTACTACGACGGCGTATATCCAGTTTTACGGTGTTTTTCGTTTTTTTAGGTTTTAAATCATTAAGTTAGAATATAATATTGATATAGAACATGTGTTTAATTGATTTTAAAAGTCAAGTTAGAAGGATTAACTTTTGTTTGCGAACAAGTTTAGAATTAACTAAACTATGTTCTAGTGATTACATGTTCAAATATTCGAATAAGATAGTTATACATATATGAATCGAATTATGTTATGAACATCATTACTACCTCAAGTTTAGTAGGTAAACCTACTAGAAATGATGAAAAAATAACTTGAGCTTCAAAGGATCTTTGATGGCTTGGAAGTTCTTGAAATAGAATCATGACACAAAAACAAGTTCAAGTAAGATTATTACTCGAATTAAGATAGTTATAGTTATAGAAATTGAATCAAAGCTTGAATATAAATATTACCTTGATTTAGAAAGATAACCTACTGTAAATAACAAAGGTTTCTTGATCTTAGATGATTGCTTGGAATGGATTACGAAACTTGGAAGTAAACTTGGAAGTGTTCTTGATGTGTTCTTGAGTAATTGTTTTTATGATGATTATACGTAATAACCAAAGATTGTATTTGATTATTTTTGTTGTAAAAATAGTAACTTAGATATTCATGGAAGAGTGTGTGTGTTTTGAGAGACAATTGGGAAGAAAATTGGAAGTGAAATGGAGTAGGTGGTGAGTGGTGAAGGTGAGTGGGGTTAAAAGGAGTTCTTGTTTTTGTTTCCTTGCTCATAAGTCATGCTAATGTTAAATGATAGTTCCCACATGGTTAGGTGACTCACATGGGCTGCTAAGAGCTAATCATTGGAGTGTATATACCAATAGTAAATACATTTAGAAGCTGTGTATTGTACAAGTACAAATACGAGTGCATACAAGTAGAATTGTTGATGAAAATGAATGAGGATGTAATCGTAAGCATTTTTGTTAAGTAGAAGTACTTGGATAAGTGTCTTGAAGTCTTTCAAAAGTGTATGAATACATATTAAAACACTACATGTATATACATTTTAACTGAGTCGTTAAGTCATCGTTAGTCGTTACATGTAAATGTTGTTTTGAAACCTTTAAGTTAACGATCTTGTTAAATGTTGTTAACACATTGTTTATTATATCTAATGAGATGTTAAATTATTACATTATCATGATATAATTATGTATTAATATACCTTAATATGATATATATATATATATATATATATATATATATATATATATATATATATATATATATATATATAGTTAAATGTCGTTACAACAATAATCGTTACATATATGTCTCGTTTCGGAATCCTTAAGTTAGTAGTCTTGTTTTTACATATGTAGTTTATTGTTATTATACTTAATGATATGTTTACTTATCTTTTAACATGTTTATATATAGTGTATCAATATCTTAAAATGATTCATATGTAATTAGTAAGACGTTGTTATAACGATAATCGTTATATATACCATTTTCAAGTTTCTTAATTCAATAGTCTCATTTTTATGTATATAACTCATTGTTAAAATAATTAATGAGGTACATACTTATCATAATGTCTTGATAACTATATATATATATATATATATATATATATATATATATATATATATATATATATATATATATATATATATATATATATATATATATATATATATATATATATCATATAGTTTTTACAAGTTTTAACGTTCGTGAATCGCCGATCAACTTGGGTGGTCAATTGTCTATATAAAATCTATTTCAATTAATCAAGTCTTAACAAGTTTGATTGCTTAACATGTTGGAAACACTTAATCATGTAAATATCAATTTCATTTAATATATAAAAACATGGAAAAGTTCGGGTCACTACATAGATTGAGCTAGATTTTGTTGAAGATGATGAAGAACACTTAGAACAAAGGAAGAACACTTGAGAGAGAGCAGTTTGATTCAAGAAAATTGCAAAGTGAATGTGTTTGTAGTACCTATCATTCACGTGAATGTTAGTCTCCATATAGGCTCCATTAGTTTGTAATTTTGTGAGATATTTCATGCCAGATGTTAAATGATGGTTCCCACATGGTTAGGTGACTCACATGGGCTGCTAAGAGCTGATCATTGGAGTGTATATACCAATAGTAAATACATTTAGAAGCTGTGTATTGTACAAGTACAAATACGAGTGCATACGAGTAGAATTGTTGATGAAAATGAATGAGGATGTAATCGTAAGCATTTTTGTTAAGTAGAAGTAATTTGATAAGTGTCTTGAAGTCTTTCAAAAGTGTATGAATACATATTAAAACACTACATGTATATATATTTTAACTGAGTCGTTAAGTCATCGTTAGTCGTTACATGCAAATGTTGTTTTGAAACCTTTAAGTTAACGATCTTGTTAAATGTTGTTAACCCAATGTTTATTATATCTAATGATATGTTAAATTATTATATTATCATGATATTATGATGTATTAATATATCTTAATATGATATATATACATTTAAATGTTGTTACAACGATAATCGTTACATGTATGTCTCGTTTCGAAATCCTTAAGTTAGTAGTCATGTTTTTACATATGTAGTTCATTGTTAATATACTTAATGAGATACATACTTATCATAATATCATGTTAACTATATATATATATCCATATATATGTCATCATATAGTTTTTACAAGTTTTAACGTTCGTGAATCGCCGGTCAACTTGGGTGGTCAATTGTCTATATGAAACCTATTTCAATTAATCAAGTCTTAACAAGTTTGATTGCTTAACATGTTGGAAACACTTAATCATGTAAATATCAATTTCATTTAATATAAATAAACATGGAAAAGTTCGAGTCACTACACGCATAATCCTCTTTTTGGTACTAAATTTTCTATTGAGCGTTTCCAACACTCCATGCTTTATCATCAAACTTTCGACTGTTATGGTCGTTTACAGTTTTTGTTGCTTCATCATAAATTTTCAAAATTTGGAGTATCGATTCGCAGACTGGGTGCTTTTCAGAGTTTTAGAATGGAATGTCATAATTCTAAAAGATAAATGTTATATGTATACATATAACTGTTGATGTAGAAATGTCGCGAGATTCAAAATACTGATTGCTGATTCTTGGTAATTGGTATGGCTATTCTCGTTACAAGATGCGAATGAGTATATGATAGGGTTTTAATGAACAAATATAATGATTTTTCGGAGAGACTTAAATCAATGAGTAACGATGATGAATGGAACTTATATATCAAGGTTATAATAAGGCTAATCCGAATGAAGGTCGAAGCTGACTTGCTGGAGCTGTGACAAAATTGGCTAATTTGGAAAGAGATTGCAAAGTTATTTTTGGTAATAACAACGCCAAAGAATTATAAATTCATTTTAAACTTCTACTTAGGTTTCAAGAGTTTTCCAGGTGCATGCCCATATGCATAAGTTCTTCCTTTTGTAGATATCGTGTGGTTGGATCATCCTCTCGATTGAGGTGTTTTCAAGAATCATGAAAGGTTTGAGCGCAGATTGTAATCGTCAAGATACAAATGAGGTTAAAGATTAAATCAAGTGGCAAACTTGAAGAAATGTTTAGTTTCATATGTTATAATCAATATTTTAATTCATTTTAATTGTCTAATGTTATTAGTCCACAGATAGTAGTCCACAATTAGTAGTTCAACAATTCATATATAGTTTAATATATAATATTCGAATTAATTAATACGTGTCGTGACCCATTATATACATGTCTCAGACTCGATCACAACTCAAAGTATATATATTATTTTGGAATCAACCTCAACCCTGTATAGCTAACTCCAGCATTACCGCATATAGAGTGTCTATGGTTATTCCAAATAATATATATAGATGCGTCGATATGATATGTCAAAATATTGTATACGTGTCCCGATATTTAAAATGCATAAATAACAGTATTTAAATGACGATAAATAAAGTGCGTAAAATAAATAACAGAAATTAAATGACGATAAATAAAATTGCGAAAATTAAAATTGCGACAAATAAATTACGATAATTAAATTGAAATAATGTAATAGAGAATTAACAGTTAGCTAGGAACAGTAAGCTAGGATTTTGTTAGCGTGGATCCTTAACAAAATTTCTCATATTTAATTTATTTGTTTCTAACAAATTTTATTTTTTTTGTCCAATGTTTTCTTCATTATGCTACTTGTTGGATTTTGATAAGTCAAAATCCAAATATGAAATTGAATGAAAATGGTTATTTTGTGGTGAACGGATTCGTATATCTTGTGGATGTAAGTAGGATAGTAAATGACTGTTGAATCAGATTCGAAGAATGTACAGTGTAACTTATTAATGTGAAATCTAAATATTCCTCGGGTATTACCTACCCGTTAAAATATTTTCACCATTAAAAGTTTGTACGAAAGAATTTTTAATTACAATCTTTATGAAAATATACTTACATATATATTTTCTTCAGATGTAATCATGGATTTAATGAGTTAATATAATATTAAACTCATTTGATTTATCGTTAGAACTAGAATACATAATCACGAAAACATTAGAGATTACATAATCGCCATGAAGAACGATACGTAGAACGATGATTATACTCGAGTGTGACGACCCGGAAATTTTTGACCAAATTTAAACTTGATCTTTATTTGATTTCGAAACGATAAGCAAAGTCTGTAATGATGAGTCTCAGAAATTTTGATCTGTTTTATATATTCAATTACCTTCGACTGTGCTCGACGATTCACGAACAACTGCGTAAATAATTATGTATATATATATATATAAATATACATATATATATATATATATACACATATATATATATACATATATATATATATATATATACATATATATATACATATATATATATATATATAAATATATATATACATATATATATATACATATATATATATATATACATATATACACATATATATATAAATATATATATATACATATATATATACATATATATATGTATATATATATATATATGTATATATATATGTATATATATATATATATATATATATATATATATATATATATATATATATATATATATATATATATATGAAATTTGATACATTTAGTTTGTTATATTATTACTATTACTTATGTTATTGTTATTGTTATTAATATTATTAATATTATTATTTACTATGATCATTAATATAATTGTTAATATTATTATTAATATTATTAGTATTATCATTACTACTAAAAGTTATAAAAAAAAATCTTTATAATTATTATATTATAAAACAACTTGTTACCATTACCATTAATATTATTATTATTAGTAACATCATTATTAAAATTATTATTTATAAATATTATTATACTTAATATTAAATTGTTATCTTATTTTTTAGTACTATTAATAGTATTAAAAAATATTATTATTATTATTAATAGGTTTATATTTACTAACTATTAATTAATATTAAATATTAACTATTACTATTAATAATTATAAAAAAAAATCGATGATGATAATAAGTTACCTACAGTTTCTACTTTTTAAATTTTGTTTGATTCCTTTAGATGATTTACTTGTCTGAGTTTTGTTAAATATCACTTTCATAATCGTACAAAGCAGTTGAAAATTTGCTATCTGTTTATTATTTTTTTCTTTCTTTATTTTCTCTGATGGATCTCCTGGTACGATTTTGTTACACCTTCAATCATCCTTATTCAATTCTTGTTTTTGTCTCCAATTGGTTACTTGTCAATATCAATCACGAACCTCTCAATTTATATATATCAGCAATTACAGTGTATTCGAATTAGAACCAATATATATATATATATATATATATATATATATATATATATATATATATATATATATATATATATATATATATATATATATATATATATATATATATATATATATATATATATATATATATATATATATATATATATTTACGACACCTCTGTTCTTTTTTCTTTATTCTCAAAACTCGAAATCGAACAAATTGTCAAAATGTAATATTCCAGTCTTGTTAAGATTATTTCACCCAAACTATCTGCAAAATTTGAGGTTCCAATTCATTTTATCGATCGAGAATTTTGGAGTCAAAGTTAAGTTTCAAAAGTCAAAGCTCGGTGTTCATCATCAAATTCGAATCTGTTTTGAGGTTTTAAGTTCGATTAATGATTCCAATAGTTTTTATATATGATTAGAAAATTATTTCATGTTATACTCATAAACCATTACGTGCTAAAATTCGAAGATTCAATTTTTTTTTTTGTTATAGCTGCGACAACAGCAGACCCCATAGTTTGTATATATATATATATATATATATATATATATATATATATATATATATATATATATATATATATTCAACTCAATCAATCACAAACAAGTGTCTCTGAGTTAAATATTAAGACCCAAAACCGATTCTGTAAAAGTTAGGAAGATTAAGATTGATCTTGGAATCAATTGAATGATGTGAAAAAGAAGAACAAATAAGAAAAATTGAAATAAAGATTAAATATAAATGGGAACGAGTTTATTCAGAAAAGGATGAGTAGCTCAGTTGATTGAAGGGGTTGCAGGTGAGTGAGAGGTCGAGAGTTCGAGTCCCGGCAGCGGCGTTCTTTTTTTGAGCTTCTCTTCAAAGGTAGTAACCCTTTATATTTATTATTATTATTATTAATGTTATTATTATTATTATTGTTATTATTAATATTATTATTATTATTATTGCTATTATTATTGGTTATATGAGTATCATTGTGTTAATTATTATTATCACGAATATTAATGTTATAAGTATTATTATCATTATCATTAACATAACTAATATTATTATCATTATTATCGGTGTTATTATTATTATGAAAATGATAAATATTATTACTCCTAATATTTAGAAATATCATTATTATTAATCAAATTAAGAGTATTATCATAATCGTTATCATTAGTATAAGTGTTATAATTATCATTAGGATTATTATTATTATTATCACTATTATGATTATGACTATTACTATTATCATTATTATTATCATTATTATTATTATTATTATTATTATTATTATTATTATTATTATTATTATTATTATTATTATTATTATTATTATTATTATTATTATTATTATTATTATTATTATTATTATTATTATTATTATTATTATTATTATTATTATTATCATTATTATTGATATTACTAGGTTATTATAAGTATTATTATTAATAACCTCATGAGTATTATATTTATTATACTATTAGTAGGATCATTATTTTAACTAGTAGTAGCAGTAAAAATTATTATTTTATAAATAGTATTATTGTCAGTATTATTATTAAAATAATTACGACTATGAAGATAAAAGTTTTAATAACGATGTTAAGATTATAAATATAAAAATGAAGACTATATATATAAAAAATATAATTTTACACATAACTTAACTATATTATTAATTTTATATAAAAAGAAAGTATATAATTAGATAATAAAACTTATAAATTATTATAACAATTACATAACTAAATATATATATACATTTATTTGATTACGATTATATGTTTTAATAAATATATACAGGATATAGATCCGTGAATCCGAGTCCAACCTTGCATTGTTCAGTTCCGTCGTATGCATATTTTTACTACAAAATATCGTATCGTGAGTTCATTTGATTCCCTTTTACTCTTTACATTTTTGGGACTGAGAATACATGCGCTACTTTTACAACTGTTTTATTAAATGCTTTTGAAATACATTTTGAACTGCGAAAACATGAAATGCTCTTATAAATGTTTGACGAGATATACACAAGCAAAACATTCCTCGAATGAATTATGTGGACGTGATAATTGCCACCATTGAATTATGTGGACGTGATAATTGTCACAATTGATATGAATATTTTTCCCCTGATTATTATTGCTTGGTAACCTAAGAATTAGGGAACATCACTAATTTTGAGAATTAGTGCATGCCTAATTGACGCGAATCCTAAAGGTAGCTACCGGGTTTAACACCCCCACCCAGAATGTTCACTAGACGGAAGGGCTAGTGGGCGTGGTGTTTAGTACTTCAAAGTTTATATGATTATTATACAGATGAGATGTTCTATTTTGGGGATATTATTATGCGCATTATATGTTAAGGTCGGTTACCAAGCGAAGCTATGAAAGCAATGAAAAGTGAATGTTATGTATCGAGAGAATGATTTTATACACAGGTTATGTGTATGTTATTTTTGTGAACGAGATATGTGTACGGTTACTAAGATTTATGAAAGATGATTTCGTACACGAGAAAGGTGTACTGTATTTAAAAGATATCGCATGTACATTACAGGTGGGTATAGGATTCGGGCCCATTTGTACCATGCAGCATTTAAATCTTGTGGTCTATCAAAATGATGAATTTTATTGTTTTATGATAAACCTATGAACTCACCAACCTTTTGGTTGACACTTGAAAGCATGTTTATTCTCAGGTATGAAAGAAATCTTCCGCTGCGCATTAGCTCATTTTAAAGACATTACTTGGAGTCGATCATCGCAATGGGACCAGATGTTGGTGACTTCATCCAGATGGATTAGGACGGGGTATGACATCGAGGTACATAATGAGATGTTAAGGCATGGATTGTTGATGGTACTGGTGCTGTTAGTGATGGTACTGTTGGTGCCGGTGATGTTGTTGGAGCTGGTAAATTTTGCACCATATTCTCCAAATTGATTACTCGAGCGCGAAGTTCGTTGACTTCTTCTATTATTCCGGGATGATTGTCGGTCGGAACGAGCGAATGAATAAGATCTAGGATTTGAGATAGTATATAGTCGTGACGAGATACTCTGGAAATGAGGCTGAAAATGGTGTTTCGGATAGCTTCGCCGGTAAGTGCTTCAGGTTCTTCGCCAAGAGGTGAATTCGGTTGGTGGAAAGGATCGTCTTCTTCTCGTCTCCATTGATTAAGTAGGCTACGAACTCATCCCCAATTTATCCAGAATTGATGATGGCTAATTGGTTAATCCATTCCGGTTACACTATTTTCGGAGTTCGAGTGGAAATCCATATCGGAATAGCTATCTGATTCTGAGGGACTCGAACTGGTTGAGGGATTCATCTCGTACGATCAGATGAAGGATTTTCGATAAGAAATAGATTATAGGATGTAGATTAGTACCCTGCAATACATAATTTACATATGCATATATAATACTAAAATCCCATAAGCTACGGAGGAATCTACGGAAACTGTCAGGTAAAGGTAACAATAGTATATACGCTAAGACATGAATTTATCTATACACTATCTATGCAATAGAGGTAGTAAGACTGATAATGCTAAAAACGAACATATATTTCATAGCATTATTCCTCAAGAAAGACAAGCTTTTAGTTGCAATTGTTCTATTTACAAGTGATATTCGTTTAAATAATAAAAGGTGAAGACAAAAGACAGATTCGACGAATTGAAGACGCAAATGACCAAAAAGCTCAAAAGTACAAAATACAATCCAAGAGGTTCCAATTATTGATAAGAAACGTCTCGAAATTACAAGAGTACAAGATTCAAAACGCAAAGTACAAGATATTAAATTGTACGCAAGGACGTTCGAAAATCCGGAACCGGGACCAGAGTCAACTCTCAACGCTCGACGCAACGGACTAAAAATTACAAGTCAACTATGCACTTAAATATAATATAATATTTAAATAATTCTTATAATTATTTAATATATTATATTATTTATAAAACCGTCGGCAGAAGAAAACAACCAAATATGAGCCTCCCCAGCTGGCCATGCGATCGCATGGCCTGGAATGCATAAATCCATGCGATCGCATGAGCCCTAGTTCCAGCCCACATGCCTATAAAAATCGAGCTTTGGTGCACCAAAAATATCCATCTATCTTTCTCTTCTCTCCATTTATACGTAATATTTATATTTATAATTTATATTTTAATTTTAATTTTAATTCTAATAATAAGGGTATGTTAGCGAATGTTGTAAGGGTGTAAGTCGAAATTCTGTCCGTGTAACGCTACGCTATTTTTAATCATTGTAAGTTATGTTCAACCTTTTTACATTAATGTCTCGTAGCTAAGTTATAATTATGCTTATTTAAAACGAAGTAATCATGATGTTGGGCTAATTACTAAAATTGGGTAATTGGGCTTTGTACCAAAATTGGGGTTTGGACAAAAGAACGACACTTGTGGAAATTAGACTATGGGCTATTAATGGGCTTTATATTTGTTTAACTAAATGATAGTTTGTTAATGTTAATATAAAGATTTACAATTGGGCGTCCCTATAAATTACCATATACACTCGATCGGACACGATGGGCGGGGTATTTATATGTACGAATAATCGTTCATTAAACCGGACACGGGAATGGATTAATAGCCACTAGAATAATTAAAACAGGGGTGAAATTATGTACAAGGACACTTGGTATAATTGATAACAAAATATTAAAACCTTGGGTTACACTCAGTCGACATCCTGGTGTAATTATTAAACAAAGTATTAAAATCTTGTTATAGTTTAAGTCCCCAATTAGTTGGAATATTTAACTTCGGGTATAAGGATAATTTGACGAGGACACTCGCACTTTATATTTATGACTGATGGACTGTTATGGACAAAAACCAGACGGACATATTAAATAATCCAGGACAAAGGACAATTAACCCATGGGCATAAAACTAAAATCAACACGTCAAACATCATGATTACGGAAGTTTAAATAAGCATAATTCTTTTATTTCATATTTAATTTCCTTTATTTTATATTTAATTGCACTTCTAATTATCGCACTTTTATTTATTGTTATTTAATCGCACTTTTAATTATCGTACTTTTTAATTATCGCAATTTTATTTTATCGCACTTTTATTTATTGCAATTTCATTATCGTTATTTATTTTACGCTTTAAATTAAGTCTTTTATTTATTTAATATTTTACATTAGGTTTTAACTGCGACTAAAGTTTTAAAATCGACAAACCGGTCATTAAACGGTAAAAACCCCCCTTTATAATAATAATATTACTTATATATATATTTGTATTTTTATAAAAGTAAACTAATATAGCGTTAAGCTTTGTTTAAAGATTTTCCCTGTGGAACGAACCGGACTTACTAAAAACTACATTACTGTACGATTAGGTACACTGCCTATAAGTGTTGTAGCAAGGTTTAAGTATATCCATTCAATAAATAAATAAATATCTTGTGTAAAATTGTATCGTATTTAATAGTATTTTCTTGTAAAAATATAAGCTATTTATATACACCTCGCGAAACATCAAGTTATTTTTGGCGCCGCTGCCGGGGAACTCTTAAACGCCGGAAGCATAACGCTAATATAAAAAAATATATATATATATTTTTAGTTTACTTTTATTAAAATTCGTTTTTATAAAAATACGTTTTAAATATTCGAAAATATAAAAAGAAAAACAAAAATATAAATATTTTTAGGAGTTTGATAAATATTTAAGTTTTATAAAGTTTCTTTATTTCCATTTTTTTTAGTTTGTAAAAATATAAGTTTTATTTAATTAATAAATATATTTTATATTTTACAGCAAAAACAGAAAAAAAATAATAATTAATTCGGCCCGAACACTGTAGCAGCCCAGCTCTTGGCCCGAAACCCTAGCCCATGCGATCGCATGGCTGGGCAACTGAGGACTCATGCGATCGCATGAGCCCATCTGACACGCCAGACTGCAGCCTGCATTAATTACGGATAATAATAATAATTATTATATTTAAACCCTAATTAGGGTTATATATAATATGTGTTAATTTAGTTTTTATTATTAATTTGTATTTTTAGTTTAATTAGTTTATTTAAATTGTAAAATTAATAGTTTTATAATAATATAAAAATAATATGTTTATAAAAATTGTACTTTTTACAACTTTTTATATATTTTTATATTTTGTCCCTTTTTAATCGTTTTAGCGTAATATTTGTATTTTTCGCTCATATTTAGTTTTAATTCATAGTTTTTGCCATAATTATTTTTACTTCTAGATTTTTAGGCTTTGCTGTAGAATTCCTTAAGCGCTTTTTCTTTAGACTAAGATTTAAGTGCTTTAGAATTTTGCGACGCCTTTTTAAGTTTTAGTTTCTTTTTAAGTTATTTCCATTTGGGATTTAGTTTTACCTGTAAGCTTTAATATTTTTAGACGACTTTTACCTATGTATCAATTATCATTCCAATTAGTAATCTCAATTTGCAATTATAATTTTAAGTTAGTTGTAGTAATAAGGTTAGGTTAGTCGAGTGTTTTAAGTTTTATAAGTTTCTTTTATTTTTCCGTCACCTTTTATTTTTCAACCATTTTTCTTTTTCGACCTTTTTCGACGAGCTCTTTTTCTTTCTTATTTCTTGCTATTCTAGTTTTAGGACATAGATTTTTATTCTACTTCTTATCTAAATTTCTTAAAATTACGAAAATTTATTTTAAGTGGTTAAATTGATAGACATCAAAATTTTTTGGTTCGTAGTAATAGTTGGATTTGTACGTGGACCGGGTTATTGGAGCCAAACAGTCCTCAATTATATTGAGACCAAACGAATCCTGCCCCTCTGCTACATCTTTTGGCTATTCGAAACGTGGGCAAAATCAAAAAAGTCTATTGATTGGATAACTTATTATAATTTTTCTTTCCTTTTAAAAACTAATAGGATATTCAGTGAATGCACCGAGCAAGACGTTCACCACCTTTTGTACGTTCACCACCTTTTGTACGTTCACCACCTGTAACTAGATCAAGACATTTAGCAAATATTACCGCCGTTGATTTTTCTTTAGAATCGTCATCCAGTCGACCAAGTACTTCAGTTCAAATTTCCGATAATCCATTTTTTGAACCCGACCTCACAATTGAGAATCCGGAGAATATTCAGGAACGATTCGTAGATCCTGAACCACTAAACTTTCCTCCGGAACCACCAATCATTCAAACAGAGATTGTTGAGGAACGAACCATTAAATCAGAATTCTCTAGTGATTCTGATTCAACAAATTCAATTATGGAGAATCTGGAACCTTTAAGTATGGAAGACCAAATGAGAGCTAAACGCACTGGCCAAGGTCACGCAATAACTCATCCAGACATTAATGCGCCAGATTATGAAATCAAAGGACAAATTCTACACATGGTGACTAATCAATGCCAATTTAGTGGTGCGCCGAAGGAAGATCCAAATGAACATTTACGTACCTTCAATAGGATCTGCACACTATTTAAAATCCAAGAAGTGGAGGATGAACAGATATATCTCATGTTATTTCCCTGGACTTTAAAGGGAGAAGCCAAAGATTGGTTGGAATCGTTACCTGAAGGGGCGATTGATACATGGGATGTTTTAGTTGACAAATTTCTTAAACAATTCTTTCCTGCATCTAAAGCCGTAAGACTTCAAGCAAAAATTGTTACGTTTACACAGAAGCCAAATGAAACTCTATATGAGGCGTGGACTAGATATGGAAAGTTATTAAGAGGATGTCCGCAACATGGTTTAGACACCTGTCAAATAGTACAAATATTCTACCAAGGATGCGACATCACTACAAGAAAAGACATAGATATAGCAGCTGGTGGTTCTATTATGAAGAAAACCGAAACTGATGCTTACAAAATTATTGATAACACTACTTCCCACTCACATGAGTGGCACCAAGAAAAAGATATCATTAGATCATCTAAAGCAGCTAGAGCCGATTCTAGCCATGACTTAGATTCCATTTCCGCAAAGATAGATGCTGCGGAGAGACGAATGGAAAAGATGACTAAGGATATTCACTCAATACGAATTAGTTGTGAGCAGTGTGGAGGACCACATTTGACAAAAGATTGTCTCAGTATTGAATTAACAATGGAACAAAGAGAGAATATTTCATACATAAACCAAAGGCCTGGAAATAATTATCAGAATAATTATCAACCGCCAAGACCGATTTACAATCAAAACCAAAATTATAACCGAAATATTCCATACAACAACCAACAAGGTCCTAGCAATCAACAAGTATCCAATAATACTTATAATCAGCAAAGACCTAATTTTCAAAACAAACCACCACAACAAACCGATGATAAAAAGCCGAATTTAGAAGATATGATGACGAAGCTAGTTGAAACTCAAACGCAGTTTTTCACATCTCAGAAACAAACTAATGAACAAAATGCTCAAGCATTTAGAAATCAACAAGCTTCTATTCAAAATCTGGAACAAGAAGTAAGTAACCTAGCATGGTTAATAGGTGAAAGAAAACCGGGAAGTCTACCTAGTGATACAAATGCTAACCCCCGGAATGAAACAGCTAAAGCCATTACCACAAGAAGTGGTACAACACTTAAACCACCTGAAATACCTGTAAGTTCTGATGAAGCTATTCCTACTCCACAAGAACCACAACCTGATCAAGATAAGGAAAAAGAACCGGTAGTTGAAAAGGTTAATGAAGATAACACAGTTAAGGCTAAACCTTATGTTAAACCATACCAACCACCACTTCCTTACCCGAGTAAAATGAAGAAAGAGAAACTTGAAGCCGAGCAATCCAAATTCTTGGATATGTTTAAACAGATAAATGTAAATCTTCCTTTCATTGATGTGATTTCAGGAATGCCTAGATATGCTAAATTCTTGAAAGATCTAATCTTAAATAGAAAGAAAATGGAAGAACTCTCGGCTGTTACTATGAATGCTAATTGTTCAGCAGTGCTGTTGAATAAGATACCAGAAAAATTATCTGATCCAGGAAGTTTCACAATTCCATGTTTTCTGGGTAGTCTTAGTTCAATAGAAGCATTGGCAGACTTAGGTGCTAGTATAAATCTAATGCCGTATTCACTATACGCTAAACTAGACCTTGGAGAATTGAAACCAACCAGAATAAGCATACAACTAGCCGATAGATCAATAAAATATCCTACAGGGATAATGGAGAACATGCTAGTTAAAGTTGGTACTTTAGTATTTCCAGTAGATTTTGTTGTTTTAGACATGGAAGAAGATTCTCAAGTTCCTCTCATATTAGGAAGACCATTCTTAAACACGGCTAAAGCAATGATAGACGTGTTCGGTAAGAAATTGACCCTAAGTATAGAGGATGAGAGTGTTACCTTTTCAGTTGATAGAGCAATGCAACAACCGCAATCTGCAGATGATACATGTTATTATATTCAAACTATAGATGCACATGCAGAATTATTAGAAGAATTTCCAGAATTACAAGGAACAGGAGAATGTTCTTTAGGAGAAGGTAATGAACCAATTGATGAAGCTGAAATGTTAGCTACACTTATAGCTAATGGATATGAACCAACAACAGAAGAAATTCAAATGCTAAAAGAAGAAGACAGATATCGATATAAATCATCGATAGAAGAACCTCCGAAATTAGAGTTAAAGCCACTTCCAAACCATTTGGAATACGCTTATTTACATGGTGAATCTGAATTACCTGTAATAATATCGTCTTCTCTTACTGAAAATGAGAAATCACAACTCATTTCTGTGTTGAAAGCTCATAAACCAGCCATTGCATGGAAGATTCATGATATTAAAGGAATAAGTCCTTCGTATTGCACACATAAAATCCTTATGGAAGAAGGTCATAAAACGTATGTGCAACGCCAACGAAGACTAAATCCTAATATGCAAGATGTAGTTAAAAAAGAGATTATTAAACTGCTAGACGCAGGTCTAATTTATCCAATCTCTGATAGTCCATGGGTAAGCCCAGTTCAATGCGTGCCTAAGAAAGGTGGCATGACTGTCATTACAAATGAGAAAAATGAGCTTATTCCTACTAGGACTGTAACAGGATGGCGTGTATGTATTGATTATAGAAAATTAAATGACGCCACCAGAAAAGATCACTTTCCCTTACCCTTCATAGATCAAATGTTGGAAAGATTAGCCGGAAATAGTTACTATTGTTTTCTAGATGGATTTTCCAGATATTTTCAAATTCCAATAGCACCCGAAGATCAAGAGAAAACCACATTCACGTGCCCTTATGGTACTTTTTCTTACAAACGCATGCCATTTGGACTTTGTAACGCCCCTGCAACTTTTCAAAGGTGTATGATGGCGATTTTTCATGACATGATAGAAGAATGCATGGAAGTTTTCATGGATAACTTTTCAGTCTTCGGTGATACATTTGAATCATGTCTAGTTAATCTGGAACGAATGCTTATTAGATGCGAACGGTCAAATCTAGTACTTAATTAGGAAAAATGCCATTTCATGGTTAAAGAAGGCATCGTTCTTGGTCATAAAATTTCAAAAGAAGGAATTGAAGTGGATAGAGCTAAAGTAGATGTAATTGCTAAACTTCCACATCCCACCAATGTTAGAGGAGTTAGGAGTTTTCTAGGGCATGCCGGTTTTTACCGACGTTTCATAAAAGATTTTTCTAAAATTACCACTCCTATGAATAAACTCCTAGAAAAGGATGCTCCATTCATCTTTTCAGATGAGTGTATCAAATCTTTTAATATTCTTAAAGAAAAACTAACTAATGCGCCGATCATGATAACACCAAATTGGAATCTACCATTTGAACTAATGTGCGATGCAAGTGATTTTGCAATGGGAGCCGTTTTAGGACAAAGGATTGAAAAACGATTTCAACCTATATATTATGCTAGTAAGACGTTACAAGGAGCACAAACGAACTATACAACTACTGAGAAAGAACTCCTTGCTATTGTCTTTGCTTTTGACAAATTTCGATCATATCTCGTTCTAGCAAAAACGGTGGTCTATACCGACCATTCTGCTCTTAGATACCTATTTTCAAAACAAGATGCTAAACCAAGATTAATCCGTTGGATCTTACTCTTACAAGAGTTTGATATTGAAATCCGAGATAAAAGAGGAGCAGAAAATCTCGCCGCTGATCATCTTTCTCGTCTTGAAAATCCCGAATTAGAAGTTCTGAATTAATCGGCCATACAAGACAACTTTCCTGATGAATATCTATTGAAGATAGATTATAAAGAAATTCCATGGTTTGCAGACTATGCAAACTACTTAGTTTGTAGATTCCTTGAAAAAGGATTATTGTACCAAAAACGAAAGAAATTCTTCAGTGATATAAAACACTATTTCTGGGAAGATCCACATTTGTTTAAAAGTTGTCCAGATGGAATAATACGCCGATGTATATTTGGAGATGAAGCTAGTAAAATTTTAAACCATTGTCACACAGGACCAACAGGAGGGCATTATGGGCCTCAACTAACAGCAAGAAAAGTTTATGATGCTGGATTCTATTGGCCTACAATTTACAAAGACGCACACCTTCTTTGCAAATCCTGTGATGCATGTCAAAGGGCCGGAAAAATAAGTCAACGTGATGAAATGCCACAAAATGTCATCCAAGTATGTGAAGTATTTGACATTTGGGGTATTGACTTTATGGGTCCATTTCCAAAATCTCATAATAATCTATATATACTCGTAGCCATTGATTATGTATCTAAATGGGCGGAAGTACAAGCTCTCCCAACTAACGATGTACGAGTTGTAGTCAACTTTTTAAAACGTCTTTTTGCAAGGTTTGGAACACCGAAAGCTTTAATAAGTGATCGGGGTACTCATTTCTGTAATAATCAACTTGAGAAAGTTCTTAAAAGATATGGAGTAACTCATAAAATCTCCACCGCATATCATCCACAAACAAGTGGACAAGTTAAAAATACCAACCGAGCTTTAAAACGTATTCTAGAGAAAACCGTAGGATCAAATCCGAAGGAATGGTCCATTAAATTGGAGGATGCACTCTGGGCTTTTAGAACAGCCTACAAAACTCCAATTGGAACCACACCTTTTAGACTTGTTTATGGAAAAACATGTCATCTTCCAGTAGAAATTGAACACAAAGCGTTTTGGGCTTTGAAGACATGTAATCTTGATTTACATGAAGCCGGACGTCTACGATTAAGTCAACTAAATGAATTAGAAGAATTAAGACAAGAAGCATACGAAAATTCATTAATCTATAAAGAAAGAACGAAGAAATGGCATGATAAAAGAATCAGAAGTTCAAAAGAATTTAAAGAAGGAGACAGAGTTCTTCTTTTCAATTCGCGATTCAAGCTATTTCCTGAAAAATTGAAATCAAGATGGTCTGGACCATTCATAGTCAAAAGAATTTTCCCATACGGAACGATAGAATTAATAAATTCAAATGGGATTGAATTTAAAGTTAATGGACACAGAGTTAAACATTATATAGATAGTCCGATGGAAGTCGACAACGAAGTTAATCACAATTTCGACACCACAGCTAACTAAGTGTGGGGAGAATCAAGTCTTTAAAAGATAATATGTATTTTTGTTAGAGTTAGATTGTTTGTTTTCGTGTAGTTCTCGAAAATGGAACCTGAATGGTCTTTCCCTAGCAGACCCTAAAGAACTAGTCTTCTCCCCCCATTCTGAATTTTTATTTTTTTTTGGTTTTTACAAAATGAAGACTGCCTGTGAACTAAACCATGGTCTAATGCTACACGCTTTGATCACTAAATGTAATAATGACACACTTCCGAGTGAAATAGTATCAGTAATCAGAGAAAGACTGGACGAAGTTAGAAAAGAATCCAGATGCGAAGATAATAAGTTACAATTTGGTAAAGGAAAATCAAAATCCGCAGCAAAAAGAAGAGCACGACACCTAGAAAGATGTCACAAATGCGGAAAATGATCACATGGAGGTAAATGTTCAAATAATCAAACCTATTCAAACACCGAATTTGTTACTTTATGCAGAGACGGACCGTTCATATGTTTAGAAGAAAAGACACTGAATGCTCGAGGTTACGCCTATGTAGCTATGGAAAACCAATTAAACTGACTATCTTATGAATGGAATAGATCATATAACTAAGAAATCTATTTCACGGGTATGTTTGTACAGTTTTTTTTTTTTTTAACCTTTTGATAATAAACGCTAATTTGTTCGCTATAAAGTATTAAATTGGTATTAAATAAAATTAGGTTTGGCGACCGAAATTATTGATATCATTCAAAAATTTATTACATCGCTGCGAAATTTAACGTTTATTCTTAAGGTATAAATATCTTTAATCAATCAACCCAAAATATTTCAAAAATTCGTCATGAGTTAAATTAGGTCTTGGAACCGAAATTACTTTACCGAAAAGAGGGGCGCATATTTTTGATAATATTTGATTGATTAAAGTGGGATAAAAAGCCAAAAAGATTTTTAATTTTATTTTTACCATGTTTTTAAAATTAATATTTAAATCTTAAATTAATATTGTAAACTTTATAAAAACAATATATTTAAAATTATAAATATTTGAAAAATTAATATAAGTTTGGTGTGAATTTATAATATGAATTTTTAAATTAAGTTTGGTGTGAATTTTTAATTTTTAAAATAGAAATTTTTAATTTTATGCATTTCAAATTTTAAGTTTGGTGTGAATTTTTAATATTAATCTTGAATTTTATATTTAAATTGTGTGAATTTAAAAACAAAACTTTACTTTATCTCATTAAGTTAAAAATATGATTTTTAAAATTCGCCGTAAGTTGAAGACTAGGTCTTTGAACCGAAATTACTTTACCCGAGGGAGGGACGAGAACTTTTATTATCATTATTTTTAATCTTATTGAATTAAAGTATGCCAAAAACATTAAAAAACCCAAAAATCTTTACTTTTAAAAACCGCGCTTTGATTTGACAAATTTTAAAATTTTGTTGAGGGACAGACTAGGACAACGATCCGAAACGCCCTCGCTCCTAAAGGAAAACAAAATTTTTAAAATTTAATTAATTATAAGTTTTATAAAGTATAAGGTTTTATATATAAAAAAAAAAAAGTCAGAAATCACTGTAGCCGGCACCCCATGCGATCGCATGGGGTTTGCACTTGGTCCCCATGCGATCGCATGGGGACCAAATGCAGGTCAGAAACAAATACAGCAGCGGGTCTGTTCTTCACACAAAACACACACATACACCCGAAAAAACTCTCAAATCTTCACCAAATTTCGCCAAAATTCACCGTAATTCGTCATTTTTCTTGCTCTAATCATGCCTAGATTCTCATTCTTCAGCAAATTGGTAAAAATTACACCCCTAAACTCTATAAATTCCTAGTTTTTGTGATAATTACCAATTTTTTACCTAATGCAATTTTGTTAATTTCTAGTGTAATTAGTGTTAAATTGTTAGTATTTTATGCATGTATAACCTAGATTGATGCTATTTAACATGATTTGAAGCCAAAAACTTCAAAAATTTTAGAAATCTAGGGTTTGTGTTCTTGAGCAATTTGGGGCTTTTTGATATAAACAGGTTATGGCCGATTTTTGTCATGAATCATTGCTAAATTGAGTAGTGTAACATGTTTAGATTGTTAAATGATCCAAACAATGATCCTAAACATGATTTTTGGAGATTAAAGTGGACTTTTTAAGTCCAAAATTCATGAACTTGATTAATTTGATACATTTGCCATTTGAGACTTGTTTAATTATTAGTAATGAATATTTTGACATGTTATTTGAGTTAAATGCTTATGAATTTTGTATACATTTTCATATGTGCTTATTTGAAAAGTGTAGAATTGTGAAAAATTGTGAAAATGTGTATAAGTTTAATTTTGATTTAACATGTTATAGTGATTGTTTTAAGTTGTTATTTTGCTAACACTAATGCATATTTGGATGCACAAAATTTGTGTTTAATGTGTTTTACAGAGAGCCGATACTGGAGGTTCAGGAGCATCATCATCTAGACGACCAGCACCAGCACCAGAACCAGAACCAGAAATGCAACACGAACAAGAACCACAACAGGAACAACAACAGCCTGATCAGCACATACCTTATTATGATCCGGTACAGTTTGTTGATGAATTCATAGTATTCCCAATGAGGCCGCCAGTAGAATTCCCAACGATTCCTGAGCACACTCTACATCCTAATCTGAGATTTGATAGAAGATGGAGAGATTACGAGACATATCAAAGGAACAAATTCAAATTGGTAACAAAAAATGTAGAGGTGCCAAGGGTAATTGATTGGGCCCCTTTGGAAACGGTCCATCTAGCTGACCGTGTTAGACAGCTTTTAGTTCAAAGGTATGGCAGTTCTTCTTTTACAGATTGGGAACGTCTTTTCACCATTCGTAGACCTGTATATAAGGAATGGTGTGTTGAGTTGATTAGTACTGTATCACTTGATACAAATATAGTTAGAATAGAAGATAGAAGATTTCTTAGGTTTATCCTTGGCGGTAGGATGTACAGAATGTCCATGCTGGACATGGCCAGGGCCTTACAGATATATACTCCTGGTGAGTTGCTATTACCCGATTGTACAAACTTGATTCATTATGGTGAACGGGTAGATAGTAACTTTGACGCTGATGCCATTTGGAGGCGTATGTCACATTTTGATGTTTTTACACGAGCAGGAGGACACTCCTATACACATATTGACAGAGCCAAGCTTCGTATTATTCATAGATTTTTGGCTAACTCGATTACACAAAGAGGTCATAATAAAGAAAAAATTACCTTATATGATTTATTCTACCTAAAGTGTATTCGGGATCCTAGAAGCTTTGTCAATATCCCTTACTGTGTTGCTTTTTATTTATCTAAAATGGTAGAGGGAATGCAGGACGGGAGTATAATAGGAGGAGGTATTTTTGTTACTCTCATTGGAGAGTATTTAGGTGTTGATAGGAACCAAGGGGGTCCATTATAGATTTGTAGAGAACAGGTTGAGCCCTTAGGATTGAAAGTTTATGTGGGTGCTAAGGTATTGAAAAGTAGACGTAACCAGGTAGTACCCTATGAGGGATCTCATCCTCAGGTAGAGAGAGGCTCAGACGAGGAAATGGAGGAGGCGGAAGACATTAGGGATGTCTTTCGAGATGCTATTCTTGACGTCCACGTTCGTATAGATGAGGAAGCAATGACGAACGCGGCCAGACATAGTATGTATGAGCAGTGGAACTCCGAGCGAGTATACGAGCATTATAGGCGACGCCAACACGATAGCTGGTTAGTTCATCAGCACCAAATCATGAGCCAGCTATCATATCAGGTACCAAATAACTATGTACCTACTCGACCTGCTCATTTTCCGCCACATAGCCCCGATATCCGACCACCCTTTAACCGGTATGACTATGACCAAGCCTATCAGAACACCTATAACCAACAATGGAACCCACCCGATGAGATGAACTGGAACCCCTATCCAGACTGATTTAGTTCCATTTGGTTATTTTTATGATTTTTATGTTTTTATCTTTTGACTTTTTCATGTTTAAACTTATGTTATTGGATATATTTGTGTAATTTTTATTATTTTATTATTATTGTGTACTAATATTTCATATTTAGAATTTGAAAGTGGGATATTAAGTCCCATTTCAAATTGCCATGCATGATTATATTTGTATGTATGTATATTGTCGATTGTACAAAACAGGATAAAACAGCGCATTTTCAAAGACTGGCATTAAGTTCAGCAAAAGCTACTAATTTTGACGACAAGATGACAAATAAATGTGATGTAACAACAGACGAAATGAACAAATGATATGCACCATTTATCATTCAGCAAACAAACGCCAATATGTTTGGAAACTTTGGTAAAATTTAATCATTTCTACGCTAATCACCCTCAATAATTTAAATTGTACTGATTTCTTGCAAATGAGGGCATTGCAAGATCTTAAGTGTGGGAAGGGGTTAAATTCTTTCGGATTTTTAAAATTTTTATCTTTATACACTTGGTTACCATTAAAAATACTAGTAACGTAGTAGTTGTATTAGAATCTAGTGCTCTCTAATAAAGAACAGCCCTAGTCTTATATACTGACTACCCAATTCTAGTAAAAATTTTCAAAATTTTCAATTAAATGAACTCAAAATCATGTTTATACATATTTATGAACGATAAAACTAGGTGTTAACACCGAAATTATTGTAACCTCGGAAAGGACATAAATTGAGAAACAAACCAAAATGTTAAAATTCATTCAAAATGGAATAGAGGACGATAAAAAGGAAAATAAAAGCCAAGTGTGGGAAAATTTACCAAGTTATCTTAAACATATGTCACATATATCTGTGACAAATAACTGAAAATACTTTTGCTTTGAACTAAACTAAAACTGTTTTACCCGATGAAAGAAAAGAAAAGATGGATCTACACGATGAATCAATTCCATCATTAAAAGGAAGTAAAGTCTTCCGAAAAAGACACGCGCTTCTTGATTTAGGTCAAGAAGTTGTCGTCCAGACCAGCTGTAAGTTGACGAAAAATCTAGAAAAGTCATCACTAAAATCAGCAGGAAATCCACGGACCTCAGCATTAAACAGGGTCGCCAAGTGGTCAGATTTATCCTAACCATGAGAAGGATTTATCTCGTAAAATGGGGGGCACCGTGCAAATTAGCTGGATAAGACTAATAAATCAAAACCCCAGAAAGGATAATCTCCTTAAAGATTAAAAATCAGCTTTTAAGCCTGATATTACTCAATCCTAGAGATTGACCTTAAAGATTGAGAATTCAAACTCATGGAATTCAATGATATCTAAACTCGAGCTTGAACGAGAAAATATTTTGATCAAAATTACAAACCGATTTGTTTTCTGAAAACCCTATTTTCAATGCGTTCATTATCATTGAACGTAAAATCCTAGGAATTCACCTAGAATTCATTAGGTCACCTGAACCAAATCGGGTGTCAACCGTAAGAACGGTGGTTGCATAGCATGGTCAAAGACAGGACCTTGTGCCAGACCAAAAAATCATAAGGGTGAGCTTTACTATTGCTCCTACCAAGGATAGTAATTGCGTCCGACACGTTATAGACCATAATTAAAAGCATGTCAGGGGACATTGCCTTAACAGTTGCTTGTTCAACGCTTTCCTTTACAACCGGATGGTAGTTTACCGAAAGGTAATATACGGGACAAGTAAACTGGACGTGTTGCTTTCCTAATACAAGGTTAGCAAGTGGGTGACACAAAACCGCAAGTTTTGAGCTAAAATTTTCAAATCTGAAACCCACCAAACCCACAAAAATATTTTGCAAACACCGGTGAAGGGTTAATCCGGAAAACTTATCTAGGGTAAAAACTAGATTTAATTTTCAAAAGATCAAATGTTTTCATAAAGATCCAATTTCCTTAAGGATCTACATTTTCATAGTCATGTGGGACTGTAAACCGCCTTTCAAATGTGCACTTTGCTTTGGAAACCGAAAGTAAATCGGCTATTTGATTGCAAGTGTCGTTGACCTAAACCCGAGGAAACTGTGGATGACACACCCACCTTTAACCATGGTTCTATCGTTACTATCATTGTTTATACCGCCGTATAGAAATCACTAATGTACAAAGTGTGAAGAATAAAGAAGTGATTCTAGTATTTCAAGACGGTATTGCTTGAGGACAAGCAACGCTCAAGTGTGGGAATATTTGATAATGCTAAAAACGAACATATATTTCATAGCACTATTCCTCAAGAAAGACAAGCTTTTAGTTGCAATTGTTCTATTTACAAGTGATATTCGTTTAAATAATAAAAGGTGAAGACAAAAGACAGATTCGACGAATTGAAGACGCAAACGACCAAAAAGCTCAAAAGTACAAAATACAATCCAAGAGGTTCCAATTATTGATAAGAAACGTCTCGAAATTACAAGAGTACAAGATTCAAAACGCAAAGTACAAGATATTAAATTGTACGCAAGGACGTTCGAAAATCCGGAACCGGGACCAGAGTCAACTCTCAACGCTCGACGCAACGGACTAAAAATTACAAGTCAACTATGCACATAAATATAATATAATATTTAAATAATTCTTATAATTATTTAATATATTATATTATTTATAAAACCGTCGGCAGAAGAAAACAACCAAATATGAGCCTCCCCAGCTGGCCATGCGATCGTATGGCCTGGAAGGCATAAATCCATGCGATCGCATGAGCCCCAGTTCCAGCCCACATGCCTATAAAAATTGAGCTTTGGTGCACCAAAAATATCCATCTATCTTTCTCTTCTCTCCATTTATACGTAATATTTATATTTATAATTTATATTTTAATTTTAATTTTAATTCTAATAATAAGGGTATGTTAGCGAATGTTGTAAGGGTGTAAGTCGAAATTCTGTCCGTGTAACGCTACGCTATTTTTAATCATTGTAAGTTATGTTCAACCTTCTTACATTAATGTCTCGTAGCTAAGTTATAATTATGCTTATTTAAAACGAAGTAATCATGATGTTGGGCTAATTACTAAAATTGGGTAATTGGGCTTTGTACCAAAATTGGGGTTTGGACAAAAGAACGACACTTGTGGAAATTAGACTATGGGCTATTAATGGGCTTTATATTTGTTTAACTAAATGATAGTTTGTTAATGTTAATATAAAGATTTACAATTGGGCGTCCCTATAAATTACCATATACACTCGATCGGACACGATGGGCGGGGTATTTATATGTACGAATAATCGTTCATTAAACCGGACACGGGAATGGATTAATAGCCACTAGAATAATTAAAACAGGGGTGAAATTATGTACAAGGACACTTGGTATAATTGATAACAAAATATTAAAACCTCGGGTTACACTCAGTCGACATCCTGGTGTAATTATTAAACAAAGTATTAAAATCTTGTTATAGTTTAAGTTCCCAATTAGTTGGAATATTTAACTTCGGGTATAAGGATAATTTGACGAGAACACTCGCACTTTATATTTATGACTGATGGACTGTTATGGACAAAAACCAGACGGACATATTAAATAATCCAGGACAAAGGACAATTAACCCATGGGCATAAAACTAAAATCAACACGTCAAACATCATGATTACGGAAGTTTAAATAAGCATAATTCTTTTATTTCATATTTAATTTCCTTTATTTTATATTTAATTGCACTTCTAATTATCGCACTTTTATTTATTGTTATTTAATCGCACTTTTAATTATCGTACTTTTTAAGTATCGCAATTTTATTTTATCGCACTTTTATTTATTTCAATTTCATTATCGTTATTTATTTTACGTTTTAAATTAAGTCTTTTATTTATTTAATATTTTACATTAGGTTTTAACTGCGACTAAAGTTTTAAAATCGACAAACCGGTCATTAAACGGTAAAAACCCCCCTTTATAATAATAATATTACTTATATATATATTTGTATTTTTATAAAAGTAAACTAATATAGCGTTAAGCTTTGTTTAAAGATTTTCCCTGTGGAACGAACCGGACTTACTAAAAACTACATTACTGTACGATTAGGTACACTGTCTATAAGTGTTGTAGCAAGGTTTAAGTATATCCATTCAATAAATAAATAAATATCTTGTGTAAAATTGTATCGTATTTAATAGTATTTTCTTGTAAAAATATAAGCTATTTTATATACACCTCGCGAAACATCAAAGACGTGCCTAGACTTTAAGGATGATAAGCAGATGATTTCCGACTAGAAATGATAAGCAAAACTTTTGACATGCATACACGGTCGAAGTCCAGACTCATTAATGCATCATAACAACTACTAGTTAGACACACTAATGCAAGACCTGGTTCACTAAGACCATCGCTCTGATACCAACTGAAAGGACCCGTTCATACCGATTATAAATGATTCACAATAGTTGATTTCATTGCGAGGTATTTGACCTCTATATGATACATTTTACAAGCATTGCATTCGTTTTTAAAAGACAAACTTTCATTACATCGAAAGTTGACGGCATGCATACCACTACATAATTCATCCAACTCTAATTGACTTAATAATAATCTTGATAATTCAACGACTCGAATGCAACATCTTTTGAAATATGTCATGAATGACTCCAAGTAATATCTTTAAAATGAGCAAATGCACAGCGGAAGATTTCTTTCGTACCTGAGAATAAACATGCTTTCAAGTGTCAACCAAAAGGTTGGTGAGTTCATTAGTTTATCAAAAACAATCATTTTCAATAATATAATAGACCACAAGATACTTATATTTCGAAAACAATCTGTGCAGGTCTGCTCACTGCTGGAAAATCATTCATACGATATATAAACACCTGGTAATCGACCTTAACAAGATGCATATAGAATATCCCCCGCA